>NC_047093.1:134941490-134995403 GCF_902459505.1 Geotrypetes seraphini
AGCAATTGAGAATGTGATATTGATAGCTAAATATATGAAAATTGGATAAGCTGGAATAAAATTATCAGAAATACAAAAATTTAAGACAGATTTTAAGTTAACATATGATTTGACACATGTCTCATGTGCTGGACTGGTACGGGAAGGAAGGCTGAGACATTCTATGATTGATAACCACCATACCAACAGATGGGAAAGCTTAAGTTTATAGGGCTTCTTTGTGCTAAAGAGTGGACCAGCCTGAACCAGGCCAGTCCTCAGGGAAATGTAGGCAGACAAGGAGTTGGCTTTTGTCCTGGTATCCACATACCAGGGGGCCCTAGGTTTGCCATGACTTGAGTTTGCTATGGGAAAGACAAATCTAAACCACATGTGTATCATGGTATGAATTGATCCAAAATTAAGTGTCAGTAAGTTAGAAAAAATTACATAATAGAAATATTACTTAGGTAGCTATAGGTAATAAGTTAACAAACATAAGTTAACAACAAATATAGATTAGGAATATATTTTATTTTGATTTTCATATATCTGAAATCCTGAAGAGATCCTGATAAGGCCACAGATGGTGTTTGACCTCTGACCTTGAGCAACTTTTTTCTACTTTTTAGAATCTTGATGGGACGGGTACCTGCTCTTTCCATCTTTTCTTTGTTCAGTCTTAGTGAGACAGAAATGATTTTCTCAGTATAGAAAGGACATAAAAGCTGAGGAGTTTTGTAAGTATATTACAATATTTGTCTATGTATTTATTCTTTTTATAAAATATGTAAGCTTAATGTGAGAATGTAACTTTGTAGGTATAAGAATGTTAATTTGTGAGACCGCCTATATGAAGCTAGCCTTATATGGGAACAAATAATGTGGACCAATTAGACTGCAGATGGAATTGTAACGAAGGAATGTCATCATTTAGGATAGATATGGACGTGTAACTGGTAAAACGTTGGAATTTTTTATGAGCAGGCCAGCTTTTAGCTTCTGTAATAATTCTCATGATGCAAATGATACTCAATTGAGTACTCTTATGATCTAATATTGATAACTAATAAAAAATAAGATTTTGGATTTTATTAAAATATTTTGCATCATTATTTTTTTCTCATTTGATTTTACAATCCTAGAATAGCTATAAGTACGCTTGTGTGCAATTATCTTGATCAATATTCATTTCAAAAAATAACTACAATCAATCAATTGTAGAGAATTCTAAGTTGTGTATTTCCGTATGGGAGAGACAAGGCAGATATGAAACGGTAAGCCCACACCTTGGTCCAAAGTGTATCAATACTGCATTTCCCTAGAAGAGTTTTCCCATGAGTCCATATAGCGAAAACGAGAAGGTGCTATTTTTAAGGGAACAAATTTAAGTCTGAAGCTCACATTTTGATACATTCACTAAAGAGGAACAACAATATTTGGGTCAATATTCATCCACCATGGTCAGCAATTTTTTTTTCTTCAACACCAGTTGTGGCAATTAAATAAAACTCATATATTCAGTGCCAATATCTGCTGATTCTGCTGCCCTTTCACCTGATAATTTCTCTACCCACCGCCTCAGTACTATCTGGATTTTCAGCTGTGCTTTACAAATCAGTGGTAGCATTGGCTAGGGGAATTATCCAGATGAAGGTGGAAAGAAATTTTTTTACAGGGCACCTATTCATAAATAGGGTAAGAAATTGGCCTACTTAATGAGGGTACTATTTCATTAGGAGAAGAGTCGTATAACAGGTTTGTTACACTTTTAATTGTGAATCTACGGTTCATTGACTGGGTTAATCACACAAAGGATTATTTTACATGAGCAAAGTACATGCAACATGGCACATACTTTTCAACTAGGCAGTATTCTTGGAAGGGTTTTTACACATGTATGTTACCATGTAATTTACCGCTTATAGTTGCTGCCCTGTAATGGAATTATTCCCATTATAGCTTTCATTATCCAGGTAATTACTTTTGAATATCAGGCGCAAGGAAAGGGAAAGAGGGATGAAGCAGGAAGAGTCTGTGAAAATATTTCTTTACAGAAAGAAAACTTTCCTCTTTTACAAAGCTGTGCAGGCCACAGCTCAGTAGCTCATTAATTCCCAGTGGGCTTCAGTTCAGTTACCACAGTAATCGCCCTCATAAGTGACCCGAATGATTAAAATGTACCTGTGGAGCCACACTGCTAAAAGAGCACAACAAATGAGTATACCCAACTGTGTACCCTTTTGTGCGCCCTGAAGAATTATAATCTACTATTTGGTTGAGCTCTTTGTTCTTTATCTGTATGTGTATTAGCATTGGTCTTCTCGTTTATTCTTGTTTAAAATTTCTGGAATAGAATAACTGTGAATGTCACAATACAAACAGGACTCATTTTAGTAAAGTTATCAACCATCACAATAACTTCTCTTGTTAAAGCAGGAGCTATTAAGTGTTCCTAAGATAGCAGTTATGTGAAAAATACAAGCTGTGGAATGACACTTCACGAGAAATCAAGGCTCGTATGTTTGCTGTGGTGTTTTATTGGTTTAAATACTGTCATATTGATTTTGTTTTAATATATGATATCAGTTTACCTTTATTTATTGTGCATGTGAAGTAGTAAACTGCTCAGAAGTGTAACAATGGATGGGTATAAACATAACAGACAAAGTGAAATGAAGTTTCTTCATTTTTTCTTTTATTGTAACCTTATTTTTCTTGGTTACTGTTTTTCTTACCTGTTGCATTGGAGAACTCTCCCTCAGCACAAGGGACACAGTCATAGCAACATTTTGGGCTCCCCTCTTTGGGAGCCTTCCTGTATCCTGGCCTACAGCTCTTGCTGCACACAGAACGAGGAGTCTGAGGAACAACAGCAAGGACAACTTGTGAGCATTCACAGGAGACGGCTTCTATTTCCCATGTCCACATAATCCCAGAGTCATTTTGAGAAAGATATAAGATAAAGGGTTTCCCTTCTCTTATTCTGCTTCTTCTAGGTATTTCTGACACAGGTATGTATTATTCATATTTTGGGGTGGGTGGGTGGGAAGAGAGAAAGTGACCACAGGGGTAGTGGGGGGGGGTGATTACTTAATCTCTCCAGTGGTCATTTGGTCAGTTTGGATATCTTTTAACAGATGCTTTTAAAACAGGTCTAGCTCCGAACATTTAAATTCTGTCCTGGACATCTTTTTGAAAGATTCAATTATCCCCGCAAGATATCCAAGTCTAAACATGCCCAATGCCCACCCATAGCACCAAAACATCACTCTTGAATTTTGGATGCACAGCTGAGACGCCTCTCGAAATGTCCTGAAAGTTGGTTATGAAAATTGGCACTTGGACATCCTGATAATTAAAACGTCCAAGAGCCAGTGTATGCCGTTTTGGATGTCAACTATATTATCACAATTAACTAGGTGAAGTAAACATATTAATCATAGAATAATCTTCATCTAACCGTGAACACAACAGCAAATCAGCCAAAGCAAAGTATCCAAGACCACGATCAAACCAGCAAATCAGCCAAAACAAAGTACCCAAGACGGCAATCAAAATGAAGTATCCAAGACCACGATGAAACCAGCAAATCAGCCAAAACGAAGTATCCAAGCATACCTGCGATCAAACCAGCAAATCAACCAAAACAAAGTATTCAAGACCGTGATCAAAATGAAGTATCCAAGACCACGATCAAACCAGCAAATCAGCCAAAACAAGTATCCAAGACCGCGATCAAAATGAAATATCCAAGATCATGATCAAACCAGCAAATAAGCCAAAACGAAGTATCCAAGACTGCGATCAAATGAAGTATCCAAGACCGCGGTCAAACCAGCAAATCAGCCAAAACGAAGTATCCAAGACCGCGATCAAACCAGCAAATCAGCCAAAACGAAGTATCTAAGACAGCGATAAAAATGAAGTATCCAAGACCACGATCAAACCAGCAAATCAGCCAAAACAAAGTATCCAAGACCGTGATCAAAATGAAGTATCCAAGACTGCGATCAAACCAGCAAATCAGCCAAAACAAAGTATCCAAGACCGTGATCAAAATGAATTATCCAAGACTGCGATCAAACCAGCAAATTGGCCAAAACGAAGTATCCAAGACCACGATCAAAACAGCAAATTGGCCAAAGTGAAGTGACTCAGATTGAGCCTCCGTGATGGATTTTATTGTTAGTAATGAACTGAATCGGGTGCAGCTACTTGTATGTATCTAGAGCTGAGCTAATATTGACTTTCGTCTGGTGTCCAGATGTCACTGAAGTATGACTGACGCTGTTCCTGGTCCTCGTGATCCCATAGCACAAATGCCAGCCACAGAACGTGAACCCAGGTCTCCCACAAAGTAATTTACATACTGTTACTGAGCTGGTGGTCCAATGACACTCTGATCTTTTTAATGCCAGCCAGGATGACCTGTAATACTCTTTCTTAATATGAGGATGCTGACCCTGAGTATTAGAACAATGTAATTCACTCTCACCTGTTTAAAGAGCGGTTGCCACCAGATGGCGCTCTCGTTGATGAAGAGTTGTTGATCGGAAGGGGCAGAAGGATGAAAGCTGCCCACAAGGGTTTGGATGAGGGCTCCGTTGGGCAAATAAATACAGTTTAGAATGTCATATCGAGTGGGGAGGTGTCCCCTTTCTCATCAAAGAAAATCTCATTTCCAATAGAAGGTTTAAAAATGAATATTCCTAAGAAAATTATTCAGCTGGGAAAAAAAAAGGAAACAATCAGGAAATTGCATAGAGAAAGTGCTGGAAACTCACCTCAACCTATAAGGTGAGGTACCAGAGAGCAATATTTTCAGTACCAGTGAGAGGTCACTAGATGTGTAGGCATGACAAGAATGCAAAGTCTATATGTAAGAAAGGTATATGGCAGGGGACATTAATTTGTGTTTTAGCAGATATGGGAATTTTATAAAGGATAAATTTCTATCTACTATAATAAAACCCTAAGCGCGCATGCGCAACTCCTACCTGCATGTTCCGTGATCCATATGTCCGATGGCGGGTAGGAGTGCGCATACGTGCTTAGGGTTCTATTACCTTAGGAAGAAAAGACGGCACACACTCCGCGGAACCCCAAGGATGTTCTGAGCGAAGATATTTTTAAGTTCTAAGCCGCAGTGGTGGCACCTCTCACGAGCCCCACCTGAGTCAGAGAAGTCTTCCAACGCAGATGGGGATTGAGAAACGAGCCGCCGCGGCAGCTTTAAACTTAAAAATACCTCCAGCACAGAACTAAACGGTCGACAAAAGAACGTCATCATTGCATGTGATCCCAGACGCTCCTCACGCACACTAGCGGGCAAAACAGCTTCCCATGCACCCACGCAACCTCTAAGCGTTGTCCACCCTGATCTTCAGCTCCTCCAGGTAGCGGCAGACCTATCCACAGCCAGGAAGTACTGTAAGGCCCTCTGCTGCTCTTCTGTCCTCCTCTTCTAAACAGCCAGATGCTGGACAGGGGAATCAGGTAAGGGATGCTACAGTACAGGGGGAGCAGGGAAGAGGTGCTGCTGGGCAGGGGGGAGGAAACAGGAAGGGAGGCCTACTGCTGGACAGGGGGAGCAGGGGGGCTGTAACAGGAAGTGAGGCCTACTGCTGAACAGGGGGAGCAGGGAAGAGGTGCTGCTGGGCAGGGTGAGGTAAACAGGAAGGGAGGGCCTACTACTGGACAGGGGGAGCAGTGAAGGTGTGCTGCTGGACAGGGGGGAAGGTAAAAGGAAGGGAGAAGGGCTGCTACTGGACAGGGGGAGCAGGGAAGAGGTGCTGCTGGACAGGGTAGGTAAAATGAAGGGAGAAGGGCTACTGAATTGGAGCAGAGGGGGAAAAAGAGACAGAAAGAAAGACAGACAGAAAGCAGCCAAGGAGAGAAAAAAAAAGAAAGACAAAGACACACATCTATTCTAGCACCTGTTAATGTAAAGGTCTTAAAGACTAGTTGATGCATATTTACCATATTTATTCAATTTTCTATACTGTTCTCCCCAGAGTGTTCAGAACGGTTTACAAGAATTTATTCATGTACACATTCATTCTTCCCTGTCTGACCCAATGGGCTCACAATCTGTCTAATGGACCAAGGTCCAACAACTTCACTCCCGCAACAAGTTCGCCTCCTCTTGCAATTTGACCTCTCTGCCGCTTTCGACGTTGTTCATCACGTCATTCTACTTTACCAACTTTCCGAGATTGGCATCACCTCCACTGTCCTTGAATGGTTCTCAAAATTCCTTCGTTCCCGTTCCTACATTGTCAACATGAATGGCACCTCATCCTCCCCCTGGACACCAATCTGTGGAGTCCCACAAGGTTCACCTCTATCTCCTATCCTCTTCAACATCTATATGTCCTCCCTAAAACTCCTCCATCTATCCCCCCTTGAAACAACTTACACCTATGCTGACGACATCCTTGTCCTCCTCGAGACCGACTCGAACCTCACTGATCTCTCACTGAACATATCCTCCTGTATCTCTAACCTCCAATCTTGGGCGCACACCGTCCAAATGAAATTGAATGAATCCAAGACAAAATTACTTTGGCTTGGCCCAAAATTAGCTCAGCTACCCCCCTCAATCCCACTGTCTTCTGGCTCCTCTCTGCAGCTCGAATTCTCCAGCAAGGTCCTGGGCGTCATCATTGATTCTACACTGTCCTTCAATGACCACCTCAACTCCCTGGTAAAAAAATGCTATTTCAGCCTTCACATGCTGAGGTCAGTAAGATCCTGTTTCCATCAAAAACATTTTGCCGTTCTCGTCCAATCCATCATCCTCTACAGACTGGACTATTGCAATTCCATCTTCATATGCCTAACGAAGAAAAACCTCCACAGACTCCAACGGATCCAAAATGCCGCAGCCAAGCTTATCTTTTCTAAAAGTAAATTCGATCACGTCTCACCACTACTTTCCAAGCTTCACTGGCTTCCGATAACTTCCAGAGTCCACTTCAAATGCATCAGCCTAACTTTCAAGATCCTCCACGGCATCCTTCCTCCATTAATCCCACTCTCCTGGAATTCCTCGAATCGTAGTACCTCCAGACCTACCCAAAAATTGAAACTATCCTTCCCCTCACTAAAAGACATTTCCCACCCAGGAAAACTGGGGTCTTCCCTCCTCTTCAGATTCACCGAGCTCTGGAATAACCTCACCTCCCCCCTTCGGAACCTGAGTGCTCTCCAACCCTTCCGAAAACATCTGAAAACCTGGCTTTTCTCTAAAATCTAACTCTCCCTCCTCTCTGACTTTCTAGCTCTCTAACTTTCTTCTTCCCTCCGATCTTCATCTAACCCTTTCCCTGGAGTTCCTTTCTCATTACATTCCCTGTAAACCGTGCCAAGCTCCACGACCATGGAGATGGCGCGGTATAAAAACCTAAGGTTTAGTTTAGTTTAGGATTAAGGGACTTGCATAGGGTCAGCATGGATTTGGACCCACAACCTCAGCATATTGAGGTTGTAGCTTTAACCACTGCACCACATGCTTCCCTCCTTGTTGTTACTGTCACAATGGCTTGGATTCCCTATATTGATACTACTGGCTTTGAATTTCAGAAATCTGCCTTGAACCGTCAAAGGAAAAGCAAAATACAAAGGTCCATATTCAATTCAATCTTGTGTGTTTGGTTTTCAGAGCATCAATGCATTAAGAGATAGTTCTTCGTATTCCACCCCTCCTTGCTTTTTAGGTGCATCTTACAGCCCACATCCTTATAGAATAGTGGCACAAACCCACATTGATGCTAGAATTAAGAGGTAGAGAAAAAAAGGGTGGGGAACAAAGATACCAATGTAAAAAAATAGTCCCAACAAAAAAAAGATGGGATAAACAATAGTCTGTATCCTGATGACTTTTTATGGCGTGAGTCTGTGGCGGTTACGAGGGGCCGCTGGAAAGTTCTCAGCCCAACCAAGAAGAGCATGATGTGGAGCCATGAAACTTGCAAGATATTCCACACTTTTCATTTCAATGAGGCAAATGCATCTAGTACTACTACTGTTTATTATTTCTATAGCGCTGAAAGGCGTATGCAGCACTGTACATTTTTAACATACAATAGACCAGGGGTGCCCACACTTCTTTGGCTTGCGAGCTACTTTTAAAATGACCAAGTCAAAAATGGATCAACCAACAATAAAATTTTAAAAAAAACCACAAAGCACACTGTACGCAGAGAAAATGTTATTTATATCAGAGTTTTTTTCAAAGAGGTCAAGGCAGATGACTTTAAAATATGCAATGTCACCTCAGTAACAACTATACAAAAATAGACAAATATACCCCCTCCCCTTTTACTAAACTGCGATAGCGGTTTATAGTGCAGGGAGCTGCGCTGAATGCCCTGTGCTACTCTTGACACTCATAGGCTCCCTGCGCAAAAAACTGCTATTGCAGTTTAGTAAAAGGGGGCCATAGTGCAAAATATAGACAGCAAATATAAATTTTAAAAATGGACATTTTGATCACTAAATTGAAAAGAAAATCAATTTTTCCTACCTTTGCTGTCTGGTGATTTCATGAGTCTCTGGTTGCACTTCCTTCTGACTGTGCATCCAATCTTTCTTTTTTTTCTTTCTTTTCTCCTGCATGCTTCTCCTCTCCTCTAGACCTCATTCCATTCCCCAACCAACATCTCTCTCTGTCCCTCCATGAGGTCCAACTTTTTCTTCCTCTCTCCCTGCCTGCCACCTGACACACTCCATTCTCTCCCCCAACTTTTTCTTCCTCTCTCCCTGCCCCCTCCTCCCCTCTTTCTCTCCCTGTACCCCCCTTTCTTTCTGTCTCTTTTTTCTCCTCTCCCTGCCCCTCCCAAGCCACCACCGCCATTTTCTCCCTGCTTCCCAGACACCGCAAAAGCCAGGCCCGTATACCCACTGCACAAGGGCCAGGCTCACAAGTCTCCCCCCCACCCGACATGGGAGGGAAGGCTTGTGGGCCTGACGATTGTGCAATGGCTGCACATGCCTGGCTTTTGCAGCGTCAAGGAAGCAGGGAGATACAAAGGCAGCACAAGTGTATCGCAGAGAGAGAAATACCCATGGGAGAGGAGTTGGGGAGAGAGAGAAAAGAACTCACAAGAGATGGGGTTGTGGAAAGATAAAACGAGGGAGATAAAAAACCCATGGGGAATGGAGGGAGAAGAATCCTTGAGGGGTTAGGGAGAGAAATGTACCTGTGGGGGGGGAGGGAAAAGGAAAAGCACTATAAGGGTACAGAAAGATGAGAAGGCGACTAAGGAAATGGATGAAAGATGGGACGTGTCAGGGACAAAACTGGTGAAAGGTGGGGTGTTGGGAAGGGTGAGACTAGTGGAAAGGAGGCCTGGGGCGAGGGTCATGTGACCTCTTTGTTGACTTCACAAATATGGTAACCCTATATTCAGTATCACTTTGTGCTTGGTTGGCTGTTTGTGTGTGTCTTTGTTTTCTATATAAGCAGGTGTCTATGTGTTTTTGCCTCGCTCACACCTCCTGCTTTGTAACATCTGGTGTCATTTTACCTGCCATGGTTGGAATCTCTGCCACAGACTCTCTCTGAGAGTAATCGGTCCTTGTAAGGGCTCTGCCGTGTACATTTGATGTAAAGCATGTGCCAGGGCATAGACTGCTGTATAAATATTGTAAGAGAACCTGAAATTATAGACATCATACAGAGAAGAATCCAGTCTACGCAGCGTCTCAAACCCAGTACAATTAGGCAACCTATCAAAATATTTCCAACTATTCTTCTTTGTGCCTGGCAGCCTACATCTGAAATTTATCTGCCAAATTAATTTCAGTAAAACATCATCTGGAAACATGGTAGGATTCACACTATAAAGGAAATCCTTGAATCCAGGAATTTCACCTTTTGGGATAGAAAATGCTATCGAGCCATTTAAGATCTGGAAAGCTTTTCCTAAATCGAAATCTGTAATAATTGGCAGATTCGCTGACAGAATCCACACTTTCGGAGGTATTTCATGATTTCTCCATTCTTCGAACATGAACTGCTGGAGCAGGTAGACCATACTACTGTAGATGACTATCACGCTGCAGGTGGAACTGCGAATCAGTTGAACAAACTCAAACATAGTTTGAGATTTCCCAAACATTGGTATCATTGCTAAAAACTCAACACAACCTCCGCTCTGAATAATTGCCCGCTTAAGTTCTTCACCAGCTGATTGTCCTTGATAATCAGCCGATGTCAGGATCCCAACCCAGGTCCATCCAAAGTGCCGGAGTAACTGTATAATAGCGTCATACTGAGAGCGCTCATTAGGGACCATTCGGAAAAAGGATGGAAAGAGAATCCGGTCACTGAAGATGGGATCCATTGCTCCATAACTGATCTGTGAAGGACACAAAAAATGGCATTTTAGAGAGGAAGCCTAAGACTGTACAACGCAGATGGAGGCCCATTTCTCAACTACTGTCAAACAGGATCTGTTGACACACAGTCTGCTCTGTGATACATGAAAAATGGACATTCTTGCATGAACAGTCATTTTACAAAGAAACATCTATGTTATAAAATAACCACACCCTCAAAAAGCTGCTGTCGCAACAATGTCCTTACTGCTGCTGAACACAGAAAATCAAGCAAACTATAGGGCTGCATTGTTTCTCCTTGCAGCTACTGGTCTCGCCCACTGTTGACATCACTTCAAGTTCCAGGGCAGTGCAGGAAGCCGTGAGGAGGAAATCTGCGGTTTGTTTGTTTTTCTGTGTTCAGAAAGGGGTAGATGCTGGATGAGGGGGAGTAGATGCTAGATGTGGGAGAGGGGGAGAGGAAGGACAGACACTGGATAAGGGTTGAGAAAGAGGGACAGAAAAGGTTCAAAGAAGAGCAACTAAGATGATAAAGGGGATGGAGCTCCTATTGCATGAGGAAGAGCTCTTCAGCTTGTAAAGAGACGACTGAGGGGAGATATGATTGAAGTCTACAAAATCCTAAGTGGAGTAGAACGGGTACAAGTGGATCGATTCTTCACTTTGTCAAAAAATACAAAGACTGGGGGGATACTCGATGAAGTTATAGGGAAATAATTTTAAAATCAATAGGAGAAAATATTTTTTCACTCAGAGAATAGTTAAGCGCTCGAATACGTTGCCAGAGATTGTGGTAAGAGTGTATAACGTAGCTGGTTTTAAGAAAGGTTTGGACAATTTCCTGGAGGAAAAGTCCATAGTCTGTTATTGAGAAAGACATGGGGGAAGCCACTGCTTGCCCTGTATCGGTAGCATGGAATGTTGTTACTGCTTGGGTTTTGGCCAGGTACTAGGGACCTGAATTGGCCACCATGAGAACGGGCTACTGGGCTTGATGGGCAATTGGTCTGACCTAGTAAGGCTATTCTTATGTTCTTATATGGAGGAGAAATGGGAGATAGGGATAGATGTTCAATAGAAGGGGGAAGAGAGGAAATAGATGCTGGATGTGGGGGGTCAAAGAGAGGGGACAAACATTGGATAGGGTAGATGCTGGATATGGAAAGAGGATAGGGGAGGTAGATGCTGGATGTGGAGGGGGATAGAGGAGGCAGACACTGGATGGAAGAAGGTGACAGAGGAAGCAGATGCTGGGTAAAATGGAGAGAAAGAGAGAGGGAGCAGATTCCGGGTAGAAAGGTAAGAAAGAGGAGAGGGATAAGATACTGAATGGAAGAGAGAGGAGGAGCAGATGCTGGATAGAAGTGGGAGAGTGTCAAATACCGGATGTGGGAAAGAAGGAGGATAGGGTTAGTGACTGGGAAATAAGAGGAAGTGAACTAGAAGAGCCAGAGTGAGAAAAAGATGGTAAGTGTAGTTAGAATCAGTAAAAAAAAATAAATAAATAAAGGGAAATTGTAAACTGTATAGTAGGAAAGAATTAAATCTGGACAGAAGCAGATAAATAAATTGAAGAAAGCTGAATGAAAATGGAGAGAAAAATAAGAAATTGACAGGAAATCATGGCAAGAGTTAAGAGAAAGACAAGGAAAACAGAAATCAGATACTGGGATCTACAGAATTAGAAAAAGTAATTGGGCAAACAACAAAGGTAGAACAAAAACAATTTTATTTTTTGTTTAGAATAAAGTAGTGTGGTATCTAAGTTAATAAATGTTGCCCTGGATTGGGATTTTGCCAGGTACTGGTGACCTGGATTGGCCATTGAGAGGATGGGCTACTGGCCTTGATGGACCATTGGTCTGACACCGTAAGGCTATTCTTATGTTCTTACATAAAGATAATGAAAATGAAAATAAGGCGATATCTCTCTATTGGACTAATTTTAATACATTTGTGGCCAATGTTTGGAGACCAAACCCTCCTTCCTTATGTCAGAACAGGATACCATAAGATCTGTATACTGTCCTGACCTGAGGAAAGAGGTTGTGGCTTCTGAAACCTAATTGAAAAATATATTAGTCCAGTAAAATAATTTCATCATATTATTCAAATATTGGTGTTAATTTATAGTATAATATAACATAGTAACATAGTAAATGGGGACACTAAAGACAGAAAGGGGCACTAAGGACATGGGAAGGAGGCACTGGGGCACTAAAGACATGGGAAGGAGGCACCGGGGGCACTAAGGACATAGGAAGGAAAGAGGGAGGGAATAGAAAGGGACAATTCTTGGGCCTGAGTGCAGAAAGAAAGAAATGAAAGAAAGGATACACAGACAGAAGGAAACGCAACCAGAGACTCATGAAATCAGTCACCAGACAGCAAAGGTAGGAAAATGATTTTATTTTCAATTTAGTGATCAAAACTTGTCAGTTTTGAGAATTTATATCTGCTGTCTATATTTGTCTATTTTTCTATAGTTACTGAGGTGACCGAGCTTGCAGAGATGGGGCAGAAACAGGGTTTTAAAATTTTAGTCCTAGTAGTTTGCCGGTCCACAAAATAATTCTTTTATTTCTGCCAGTCCACGGGTGTAAAAAGGTTGAAAACCACTGATGTAGAGTATGCCGGCTTTCTTTTTCGCCAAGCCGTGCTCGCATTGATCAATCTTCTCCTCTCTTGCAACTTCCTGTTTCCGGTTGCATCAGAGGAGAATATTGAACAAATGAACACCCGCACATGCGGCTGGGCGAAAAAGAAAGCCGGCATACTCTACATCTAAGGTGAGATGGAGGGAGGGAGATGGCGGAACACTGCAGTCGGTCGGGTGTCTGCTGTTTTTGTATCACTGCCTGCCTGCGCTCACGTTCCAGATCCTCCTGCATTTTTAGTGTGCACAATTGACCTGATCCGAGGTATAGGTGAACATGGGGGACACGTCATTGAAAGGGAGGACAAGTTAATTGATTTATTTTATGTTCGGTTTTTACTACAGGGCAGAGGCACTGAAACAGATTCTCAGTGCAGTAGTAGTAGTGGAAGAACTCTCTTCTGTCTTCATGGTGTTTCGCAGTACTGAGGCTTATATGGATGCTGCGGGGACGGTGACGGGGCGGTGACGGGGTGGTGAAAGGGATGGCGGTGACTGTGACGGGGCGGTGAAGGGAACGGCGGTGACGGGGCGGTGCAGAGGATGGTGGGCCGGGGACGGTGCAGTGACGGGGACAGATTTTTTCCCCGTGTCATTCTGTAATAGTAACATAGTAAATGACGGCAGATATAGACCTGAACGGTCCATCCAGTCTGCCCATAAATTATACCCATTAAATTAACTTGTCTCTTCTTTGATATTTCTGGGCCGTAGACTGTAAAGTCTGGTATTGTCCTAGGTTCCAAATGCTGAAGTTGTCATCCGAGCTCCCTCCAGCCTATCCAACCATCCCATTGTTTGCAGGATATTTACCATAAAGTCTGGCTAGTAACATCTTCATGTTCCAAATTAGTTTACTTCTGCTTTCTTTAAATTTTGCAGCATGCATCGGTGTCGCATTGTGACTTGTTGGAAGTTCAGTTTAATATTTGTTTACAGATATTTCTATTTTTAATTTATGGTTAGTTATTTTATACTGCGTGTGGGTCTGTGTTCTATGTATATGAAATTGAGAAATTAGGTTCTTACCTGCTAATTTTCTTTCTTTTAGACTCTCTTGACCGATTCCGCTGTCACTGATGGGTAATAGCTCATTATGATCAAATGTGAAAAATTACAGTTTACTGCAAAGCAGACAAGATCCCCACAAAGTACACCACTACCAAAGTGCTACTAAAGTGAAGGAAAGTATCTGAGAGCACCACTCAAAGGATCATAAAGTTTGTCGCCTTTGATATATGTGGTGATGGTTTTCTTTCGTCGACAACACCTTCACTCTTTTTATGGCGTTTATCACAGCTTAAATAATCTCACATTAAATGTCCATTTAATCTTTTTTTTTAACAAAAATTCTTTATTCATTTTCAAACTTACAAGTGTGACAATATGTGCAAACAAATTAACAATAAATATATCACTTAATAATAATCAATAGTACAAATGATATACTCTTATCTCCCACCCTTTCCTATCATATGATCAATACCTTATACATTATATAACAATAAAATTACCCCCCTCCCCCCTCACAATTGAACTTGTAAATTTAAGGGGGGGAAAAAATGTCATCTAATCAGTACAATACTTTGTAAATGGCTCCCACACATCTTGAAATTTCCTGAAACATCCCCGCTGTATTGCAATAAATCTCTCCATTTTATAAACATGACATAAGATTCCACCAGAAATTATAATTTAATCTACTCCAATTTTTCCAATTATACGTAATTTGTTGAATGGCATCTCCAGTCATTATAAGTAATAATTTGTTATTATTTGTAGAAATCTGACTTTTTGATCTCATTGCCATACCAAACAGCACAGTATCATATGATAATGCCACTGGGTTGTCTAATAAACAATTAATTTGGTCCCAAATTGATTTCCAAAAGGTCATAATAAATGGACAATCTAATATAATAAAATGCTAGGCCGCGCATGCGCACTAAAAAAATCGTGTTCCCTGATCCGTCGCGGGAAAACGAGTGAGCATGCGCGCCCCTGGCTCTCACTGTGCACTATGCTCAAGCTGACGCCACGGCTCCTCTCTCGAACTGCAGCAGGATCGAGAGAGGAGCTGCGGCGAGGGCTTTCAGGACAGAATATGATTACCATGTTTCTTTAGGCAGCCCCGGTTGTTTACTTGGATTCAATATCAGCATTAGGGTTCGCCGGCCGCCAGCCGTGAGAGCCGGGTGAGGAAGGCCGCCGCAGCCTCACGGCTAGGTAGGGGGACAACAATCGCGCTTATGCTCAAGCCGCCGCCACGACTCCTCTCTCGAACCGCACCAGGATCGAGAGAGGAGCTGCGGCGGGGGCTTGAGCATAAGCGCCATTGTTGTCCCCCTACCTAGCCGCGAGGCTGCGGCGGCCTTCCTCACCCGGCTCTAATGGCTGGCGGCTTTCGAACCCTAATGCTGACATTGAATCCTAGTAAACAACCGGGGCTGCCTAAAGAAACAAAGTTTCACGGTGCTTGGCCCGCCAAACAATTCCTGCTGTTGCCGAAATTTGCCCCTCCGTTCCTTCCCTTCCTCCATCAGGTACAGTTCAGCTCCGCCTATGTTAAAAGGAGCTGCTTTGAAATTGGAGCCCTGCCGCCCCTGTAACACGTTCCCTCTGCCACGGTCCCATATGTCAGAGAAGGGGCGGGACCAAGGTAGAGGGGAACGTGCTATGGCAGTGGCAGGGCTCCGATTTCGACGCGGCTCTTTTTAACTTTGGTGGATTCACTGCACCTGATGGAGGTAGGGAAGGAAAGGTGGTTGTGCGCTGTTGAGCCCCTCTTTGCCCTCAGACCCTCTCCTAACTGCTCCCTCCTGTCTCAGACCACTGGGGGGAGATGCCTGTCTTCAGCTGCAGGGATGGAGGGAGGGAAGAAGAAAGAAGGCCCTGGCAAGCGAGTTATCAATAGCCAACCATAGCCTGGGACCCCTACATGATATGAATAATGACCAGACAACAAAAGGTAAGAAAAATAATTTTATTTTCTGTTTTGTGATTACAATATGTCAGATTTGAAATGTGTCTTGAGGGAGGCTGCCGCCGCGGCTTTGGACAGAGGAGTACCATTTTCGTGGGAGCCGGCCTTCGGAGAGGCTTGGAACGCGGGGACGGATGCGGGAGGGGCTGCCGCTGCGAAGGGCTTTGGTGGGGGAGCCAGCGAGAGCGCGAGTGTGGGGACTTTGTAAGCGCGGATTGGTCAAGGAGCCGCCGCTGCCAAGGCTTTGAAATTGCTCTCCCACCGTCACTCCCTCCCGCCCCGGCTCTGCCTCTGCCCCTGCCCAGGTTCAAAAGCAGGAGAGGCGGTTAATCTAACGGCTTAAACACTAGTAGAATAATAAATGGTCAAAAGTCCCTGCTTTGAGATGACATTGCCAACATTTATTAGACTTAGAGCTATCCAATTTTTGTAACCGAACAGGGGTCCATAATGCTCTATGCAACAGAAAAAACCAAGTTTGTCTCATAGATGCCGACACTGTACATCTCATCCTCCAAGTCCAAATTCGTGGCCATTGAGACGCAGTAATTTGATGCTTAATCTGAATGCTCCAAATGTCTCTCAGACAAGTGTTTGGTTTCTTTTTAATAAATCCAGTCAGCAATTTATACTACTGGGTGGCCTGGTGACCCATGATGTCCGCCTGAAAGCATAAGAACTCCATACTATATTGATTATTAAGGTTTTTCCAGTCAGGGAACCCCGCCTGAATGGCATGCTTCAGTTGCAACCATCTAAAACTTTCTGATTTATTAAGGCCATATTTATGTTGCAACTGTGAAAATTCAAGCATTTTACCATTAGAGATAACATCATTTAATAAACGTATTCCTGCTATCATCCAATACTTCCAGGTGAGCCTTTCTCTGCCAATTTGAATCTTGGAGTTCAGCCATATAGATTGATTTGTAGATTTGTGAATTGGAATAGTTGTTAAATGATTTACATAACGCAATGTTTTCTATGTATCAGCTATCTTTACTGTAACTAGGATTTTGATATTGAGCACATGGCAAAGACGTAATGGAGACATGAGTTACCATTCTAGCCGCAACCAATCTGGGAATTAATCCATGAGCTCTGGGAGGACCCAATACATACCCAGGCGCAAAATATAGGCTTGATGATACCTATAAAAATTGGGAAAGTTTACCCCTCTCTCTGAAATTGGTCTTTGTAAAGAAACCAATGCCACTCTAGGAGTTTTACCCAGCCAAATAAATTTTATAAGAATGCTATTTAATTTTTTATACAAAGACCCTTGAAAATAAACCGGCAATATACCCATCTGATAACAAACCACATGCAAAATCATCATCTTGATAGTTTGGATTCTCCCCCACCATGAAAGATGTAAAGGATTCCATTGCTCACACATTTCTGTAACCTTCTGTAATAACGATTTTTCATTTATTTTCATTGTTTCTTCCATCGTATTTTTAATCCAAATGCCTAAATACTTTATTCCATCCTTCCTCCAAAGAAAGGGAAACAAATCAAACAAACCTTTTGTACAATGGAGATTGAGTGGAAGAATTTCTGATTTACTGCAATTTATCTTGTATCCTGAGAATTTTCAAAATTTCTCAATCAATTCAAGTAAGCAAGAAATGGTTGTCTCAGGATTTCTCAAATAAAGCAGTATATTATCTGCATACGCAGAGACTTTATACTCCCTGATCTCTACGAGGAATACCCTGTATCTCCTCTGCTTGCTGAATAGCTAATAACAAGGGTTCTAATACAATATCAAAAAGCAGAGGAAATAAGGGACAACCTTGTCTAACCCCTCTTTGCAACCTAAAACCTTCTGAAAAATTATTATTAATACACAGTTTAGCAACAGGGGAGCTATACAACGTTTGAATCATTTGTATAAATCCTGAACCTATAACAAACCACTCCAAGGCTTGATACATGAAGGTCCATTCAACTCGATCAAAGGCCTTCTCTGTTTCCAGGGATACAGAAAAAGCCGGATCATTTAAGGCTTTTGACAAATTCAACATATGTAAGGTCAGCCTAGTGTTATTCGAAGAATGTCTCTGAGTAACGAATCCTGTTTGGTGCATTCCAATAATAAATGGGAGAGCTTTAGCCAAACGTATAGCCAATGTTTTAGCTAAAAGTTTTCCATCTACATTAATTAAGGAAATAGGCCTGTAGTTTGAAACCAGTGTGGGATCTTTATTTGTCTTTGGTAAAACTATAGTTAATGATTCTGCCATGGTACCTGTAATACAACCTTTAATTAGTTGAGTCTGATATAAATTTAACAAATAAGGTAATAGGGTAATTTGGAATGATTTATAAAACTCTACAGTAAAACCATCCCCACCTGGAGCGGATCCAACTCTAAGGGACTTCAATGCTGTTTGCAACTCATTTATTAATATTGGCTTTTCTAAACTTTCTTTTATATGCTCAGGAACTTTTGGTCCCTTAATTAATTTTAAAAATTCTAATCCATCCTTTTCTTTGTCTAAATAAGGCTCAGATCTTTATAAAACTTTAAAAATTGTTTTAGAATAGGACCAATTTGACAATAAGTATTCCCTTTTATTGCCACAAGTTTTGTTTTCCGTTTTTTTGCTTTTAGATAATTTGCCAATAATCTTCCTGCCTTATTTGAATTCCCATAATGCAATGCCTGTTGAAAAAATTAAATCTTTTCTTATCAATTTAGAAGAAATCTCATTATATTTCCCTTTAGCTTTCAAGAGATCCTGTAGTGTAGAATATTCCCATTTTTCAATTAATTTTGATTCCAATATCTTTATTTCTTGTTCTAATCTAGAAAATTGATTTTTAATTTGTTTTTTAATATATGCTGAAAAAGAAATAATTTGATCTCTCATGGTGGCCTTAAAAGCCACAATGTTTCCATTAAGATATCCTCTGTATTATTAATTTGAAAATAATCATTTATTTTTAATTGAATTTCTTCTATAAAATTTGGTTCTACAAGCAATGTATTATCGAATCTCCATACAGATCTAATAGCATACCGGTTAATTATTTTAATTTTAATCCTCACCCCACCATGATCAGACAAAATAATTGGATCTATGGAGGCTTGTATAACTTGTTGAACTAATGTACTTGAAACAAATATATAATCTATTCTGGAAAACGATTTATGAACATGGGAGCAAAATGAAAATTCCCAATCATTAAAATGAAATATCCACCATATATCTTTCAAATCACAATTTTGTACCAAATTATCTAATCCTAATGATTTCATAATTCTGCTAGGTTTTTTGTCCATTAAAGGATTTATAACAGCATTAAAATCCCATGCCACAACTAAATTAGAAGCAGCCAGTGGTTGTAACAATTGTTGTAGATATCTAAAAAATTCAATTTGATTTGAATTAGGTGCATATACATTGAAAAGTGCCATGGTAGCGTTTCCCAGTTTCATGTCTACATGTATCCATCTTCCTGAAAGATCAGCATTAATCATCTTAAAAAAAGCATTACATTTCTTATTAATTAAAATTGCTACCCCTGCCTTTTTCCCTATAACTGGGGCAAAAAAACAATGTTTTATCCAATCTCCTTCCACTTTTTTGGACTCTAAGGCTAATAGATGAGTCTCTTGAATGTAACATATATCTACATTCTGTTCGTTTAAAAATAAAAGTGTTTTCTTCCTTTTTATTGGATGGTCGAGGCCATTAACATTTAGCGGAAATAATTTAAACTCCATTAAGAAATTTATTTTTTGAACACATGAACCATATCACATATATTATCTTATTATAATTTTTCTTTACAAATCTCATTTCCCTTAAATTGCTTTGTAAAATTCCCCCTATTATCTTATTATATATTCCCAAAACCCCTTCCCTATTTCCTCCCATAATCCCTCCCTTTTGTGAAAACTTGAAAACATAAAATCAGACAGGCCACCCTACCCCTCCCCTAAGCATCCTATTTCATTATATCATTCTATATCTTATATATTATATATCTTTCGACTATGGAGGTATAGAAGAATAAAGTTTATTATTATTATTATTATTATAGAGAATAATCAATTCATATAATTACTTTTAATATTATAATTGATTAAAATATTTACTTTCAGCATATTTCATAAGTCTCTACTTTAAACTATTTCCATAACCAGGTGTAACAATAAATATTTCATTATAAACTTAAATTAATATAATTATCTTGAATACATAGGAATTCACCATGTATTTCCTCTTGAACTTATCAAAAAGTTCCTCTTTTTTTAAAAAAAAATATGAATATATTACAATGTTTCAGTCTATCTATTCTGTACTTCATAAAATGGATGAATATCCATTTCATATTATTTATTCATATGGGTAAAATTATATAATAGAATGCATTTTAGAATTCATCCAATTAATTGATTAATCTATATTAATAAGTTCATTCAGTAAAAATATTGTTTATATTCGTAATCATTTATTAGTGACCATTTCTAAACTTCAGAGTCAGGTCATTGATAGAAGCACAATAATGACCTTTATTGCTATCCTTGAAACAAAGAGCATCAAACTCCATGCTGAAGAAGCTGCATAAAAGCCTACCAGTCAAAAAGTCAGAAGAGGAAGGAGACCCACACAGGACCACCGGGGGCACTCAAACCAGACCACTTCTGGAGCCCCATCAGTACACAGGCAGCCTGCAGAAGTGACCCAAAAGATGGCTGAAGTTGAAAACAACCTCAATTGTTGAACTGATGACTGGAAACACCTGCGAGCTGTGGAAACACAGTCTACAAGTAGAGATATGCAGAATTCCCTTGACTCAACCAGAGCCGCACATGAACTCGCCTACTTCACAGAAACCAACCACCAGTCACCAGCAAAGACATTGAGCATTCAGTACGAGGAAACAGAGAGAAACATGAAAACTATAACTCCAACGAGTCTTTCCTCAACATCCAGAATCATCCATCCTCCATCTGTAATCGTTTTTTGCTTTTCAGACTATATATACTTTTTTAAACCTTTAAAATTTTTCTAAAGTTTTTTTCTTTTAATTTTTATTTAACTAATTCCTTCTCAGTGCATTCAGTCTATTGATGACCACAGGAATAATATGGCACCCTTTTGCCACACTATTCTTTCATTATTATATCCAAAAACTGACTCTATTAAGAGCAAACTATTACTTATCTTAAATGATGCCCTTGATCATTTTTTAGCACAAAGCCCAACTGCTGTGATTTGGGTAATTCTGGAAAAACTGCTAATTTTCATTCATTCACTATACAGGGCCCGTTTCGTTGCTCAAAATGCGGCTTCCTAAAGGGTTAACTGTCGGTTCTTCCTCAGCATTCATAATTGACGGGGGAAGTCTCGTGGGCTGGCTGTTGCACGTGGCCATGGCCATTCCCTGCTATGGAGGGGGAGGGATGGAGCATGTCAGCTCCGGATCTGCTTTGCAGCAGGTGTGCCGTCGATGGCAGGGAGGCATCCTGATGGCAGCGGCTTCAGTTTGGGGGGGGAAGGGGGAGGCAGGGATTACCAGGGAGAGGCTTCTGATAGGCAGGGAGGTGTGCAGCGGGCATCAGACGGAGGCAGGGAGGCATACCGACAACAGCGGCGGCTTCAGCGGAGGGAGGCAGGTAGGCTTCAAAGTGGGTCAGCTTCAGGGGAGGGAGTAAGGGGATGTGCCAAATGCTGGAAGACAGTGAGGGGGAGGGGGCACAAACTCAGGACACTGAAGGAAGGGAGGGGGCATGAACATGGGACACAAGGGAGGGAGGAAGGGGGCACTAACTTGGGACATAGGAGAGAGGGAGGGAATAGAAAGTGAGAGAGAGGGAAAGAGATGGTGCAAATGGGGAAAGAAAGAGGAAAATTGGGCATAGAGAGAGAGAAATGAGGTAGAGATGCATGGGGAATAGAAGGATGAGAGGGAGAAATTTTGGATATGGTGGTGGAGAGGGAACAGAGGGATTGATTGAAGGTGATGCAATGGTGAGGAGTGTTGGAATGTGGCATGGTGTTGGAGATTGGTGATAGAAGGAGAAATGGGCATGGAGCTGGTGGGCAGTGGTGAAAAAGTATCTGGGGGATAAGAGAGGAAGAAAAGTTGGACTCATGGAGGGACAGAGAGAGATGTTGGTTGGGAAATGGAATGAGGTCTGGAGGAGAGGAAGCATGCAGAAGAAAGGAAAGAAAGAAAGAAAGAAATATTGGATACACAGTCAGAAGGAAGTGCAACCAGAGACTCATGAAATCACCGGACAACAAAGGTAGGAAAATGATTTTCTTTTCAATTTAGTGATCAAAATGTATCAGTTTGAGAATTTATATCTGCTGTCTATACCTTGCACTACATTTGTCTATTTTTCTATAGTTGTCACTGATGTGACATTGCATATTTTAAAGTCATCTGCCTTGTCCTCTTTGAAAAACACCCGAATATAAATGATAATTAATATTTTATCTGCGTACAGTGTGCTTTGTATTTTTATAATTTTGTAGTTACCATTATGTATTGATAAGATAATAATGTGTGTATATGAAAAATCGATAAAAGAAATTGCATTACAATTAGTACTATTATTATGGGGGGTGGAGTCGGGGGCGGCATTAGGACAGATCTGGGGCGGAGCTTGGGCTGGGGTACTCAGTTGGTATTTGTTAGGGTTAGGGGTACTTGGCTTGAAGAGGTTGAGAAACACTGTACTATACCAAAGTTTTGGTCTCGGTCTCCACCTGCTGGTCATAATGAGCTATTACCCATCAGTGACAGCTGGTCTAGAGAGTTTTGACAAAGAAGGACATGGTTTTGTGTTAGCATTAATTGTGCGAGATGGATCTGTACTAATCTGTATTCTTCAGTTTTCCAATAGGTTTTTGATGATCTAGTACCCATTGAAGTATTTGTGGTAGTTTTTTTCTAAGTAGGTGCTGGTTATGTGACTCGTGGAAGTTGCTGCTATTTTGGTATGGTAGGGCTCTATAACCCCTGATTGGCACTGTCCCAGGCATATTAGATAGATTGTGAGTCCACCAGGACAGGGAAAAATGCTTGTAAAACCATTCAGAGCTCCTCTGGGAGAACGGTATAGAAAATTGAATGAATGAATAAAATTCTAGATTCCTACTCTGTCCTTCCTACACCTGCTTACTGTCTCATTCTATTTATGCTTTTCCAAGCTGATTCTTGGATGCCAGTTAGCCCTCTGGGCTGGGAAGGATTCTGCATATATGTTGCTAAAGCATGCTGGGGTCTTTCTTGAGCTACTTGTTCACTGTTCAATTTGAGTTTACATGTTGCTTCTTTGGACAGAACAGTTGTTTTTGATGATTTTCCCCTTGATGTCTCTACTTCACATTCTCTATTGGAGCTCTCGGTTCTTGGGAATTAACTGCAGGTGATGCTACAGCTCCCAGTGAAGTAGAGAAAAGCCACAAAAAAAATTCAGATCTAATTCCTTCTGCATATGACACAACCACATGTCTAGAATGTCTCGCCTACAGTATCTTCTGGAAAAGATATTATCAAGGTAAGGACATAATCTCTTTTTAACCCCAGACTAAACAAAACCATGCTCTTCAAAGAAACCATTTATCCTCACGGTCAATGTTTTTATTGACCAGCATTTAAAAATAATAGATTGTTGATGTCAATCCTCATTAAACACATCCAACAGAGCAGACCAGTTCTACCTGAGGGTAGTGGAAGATTCTTGAAAGCTGTGATATTGAGTAAGTTGTATCTGAAGTCAAATCGCCAATGAAAGCAGCCAGTACTCCTCTGTCTTCACAGCTGTAATTAGGGACTGGCACTTGTCTCCCAGACAACAAGCTCAAGGTTCCATGTATGGCTCTTAGCTCCCAAGCACAGGAGTCATAGATCCGATACCCCAGGGTAATGTTGGGTAAGAGTTCTGCATTGTTATTGACCTCTTCCACTGTGAAGTGAAAAGCCAAGCGGTGTCGATAATAGCGGATAACATACCTGTGGAAACAGAGATACATTTTATTGAGATGTCAGAATTCAGCATGAATTAGTTTACAAGTGATGAGGACATTCTTCATAGGATCTCCATGAGATGCCATGTTTGGGTAGATATTCCATGTGTACCTGACCAGGATGAACGGAGAGATGCTGAAATGTTATCAGAAATTAGAGAGGCTAACGAACTGGGTAACACAATCATACTGGGTGATTTCAACTACCGCGATATTGACTGAGTAAATATAACAGGGCATACCAGAGAGATAAAATTCCTTGATGAAATCAAGGACTGTTTTATGGAGCAGCTAGATCAGGAATCAGGATAAGAGGCGAAGCAATTCTAGACCTAGTTCTTAGTGGAGTGCATGAATTGGTGCGGGAGGTAATGGTGTTGGGGCTGCTTGATAACAATGATCATAACATGAATCAGATTTCATATAATCCTTGGAATAAGTTCACACAGGAAATCCAATACAACAGCACTTAACTGTAAAAAAGGTGACTATGATAACATGAGGAGAATGGTAAAAAAGAAACATTGAAGCAGCTGCAAAGGTCAAAAATTTACATCAAGGATGTTATTCAAAACTACCTTTCTGGAAGACCATTCACTCTGTAATTCCACCTGGGGTCACCAGAAGTGATCGATATCTCTAACTACTTGTATGTGCATAGAATGCCAGAGATGAACTTCACTCTTACGAAAGGCAGTGCTGGATGTCAACTCAAGTTCTCCAATTTACGGCAGCCATTGACCAAAGGAAAGTTTCCTTCTGGAGAAGCATTAGATAAATAAGACAGCAGAGCCACTAGAACTTTCTTAAATTCTTTCAGTATCCTCTGTTCCTGGCACCTCTTATGTCCCTCCCTGATTCCCATCGAAATCATCTAGTATTTTTTGTCACTCAGGCTGCATTTGGGAAATTACTAAGTGCAATTGGTGGCATGCTTTTTTTTATTTTTTATGCTACTATGGCTTAATCCGCAGTTTAAAATACAAAATAGCCTTGTTAAAATTACCCAGAGGGCAAGAATCTTGTATTTGGATTCTATGAGCTGTTTCATTTGTATTGTGCTGTCATTTAACATATCTCTATTATATGATTGTTTTATAGTGCTGTTAAATGGATTTAATTCCAAGTTTACCTCTTTAAGCTTATAATTGATCATTTTACTATTATTAAGCTGTTAACCAAATTGTAAGAATTGCCTACCCCTGGTCTAGGATAAAGTACCAAAAACACCCTGTCATGGGAGCTAGGGAAGTCATTTGTGACACCATCAAAACCTTGGAATGACCCAAAGTTGCCTGACATGGCAACCAATTAGTAATTTGAAAGCGTAATAACTAATCAGACTGATTATGTATCCAGCAATCAAAGTAGCCATGTAATATTCTATAAACAAGCAAGCTTAATGTATCCAAGCCAGAGTGGATTGAGACTTCTACAAATTTGCTAACCTTTGGTCGTCTCCTCCACTTGGCACATTTGCTGTATATTCATCTTATTGATGCCAATGTTGTAAGCTGACAATTTGACTTATTAATTTAACATTTATTTGATGCAGCATATGTGTTGTAGTTGTCATTGTCAATAGACAGTAAAGGTGAGCATCCACTATCTCCTCCTCTTAGGGAGAGGAGGAGATAGTGGAGCAGATGGGCAGACTGGATGGACCAATTGTCCTTTATTTGATGTCATGTTTCTATTACCCTGTTCAACTTTTTCACTCATAACTTGATTTAAGCTTCAAGAAGCTACTTACAAAATGCAATCCTTAGAAGCTGGAGGCTCCCTGAAGTTTGTAGAATCAAGGGGATTACTTTGCATGTGAATCTGTAAGATTCCACCAAGGATCAGGTCTCCGTCCTTATGGTACATGGACATGGACAGGTCTTGTCTGATTTTCAGGTTAAACCCAGTATCTTGATTCACATCTTTCTCAAATAGATGAGCAACAATCAGAAACATGAAAGAGAGAAGGATCAACATAACGCTTCCCGGAGTCAGATTTTCCAGGCTTAGGTGCTGGTGATGTGGTTTTTTTTATTATTTGATCAGATGAGCCAGAAATACTATTCTCGGGTCACCAAGCTATTGGCATGGCTGTGAGATTCATATGCATTGATGGAGATGTGATCACCTCCCAGTGAGAGGAATACTGTCTGACTCTCTACACAGTCCCAAAAACAGCTCTTTAAAAGCAAAACCAGCTCTTTAAAAGCTATGTGGAAAAACAACCAGGTATTTTCCTCAGTGATTTCAGACAAAATATAAACCACCATAGAATGTCCTTGATCCAAGGTCAACAATCTAAATAACACTTCAGAGCAGTAATCAGGAGGAACTGTTATTACAATCCTGTGGGGCACAACGAGATGAAAAACAGATTTTTATACACAGGTGCAGTAAAGAGGAGCTTCCAAGAAAATGACAACATCTGGATTTCTGTTTAGCTGATGTGGGCAGAAGTCAAACTTAGGCACTTTAGCCATTTAAACCTACTCTCTGCCTCTTGTTCCCCAACATGTTCTGTGAGCACCCAACTGCACTCCAAAATATACTGGGCTAGATTCAATAAATGGCCCCCCAAAGTAGGCTCCAGAATGATCCGTGCTAAGCTAGAATTTCGTAAAAGACTCACTGCATGGAGCGTCCTATATAGAATACAAGTGTAGTGCGTTAATAGTAGTAAAAGATGTGTAAAGTTAGGCACCTAGATTGATACACCTAGCCAATCTAGGAGCTTTAATTGGCGCCAATAACAAGCAAGTAGCATCTCATAACTGTCTTAAAATTAATTGGATGGTAGGTGCCTAGGCATGGTCAGGGGACAGTTCATGGGCGTGTTTTTCATGTACGCATCTGTTTTGGACTTAGGCGCTGGTATCTAGGCCAAGAAAACCCTAGCATAAATAGGGGGCCTCTAAGGTACGGTTACCAGATTTTTCTTCAGGAAAATCCAGATCCATGGCTACATCCCCAAGACTGCCCAGATCCCCCTCTGTCACACCCTGTTCTACCCGCCCCAGATGTCATCCGGATATGCATGAGAACTGACCCAATCCAGAATTTGGTTATGCATATGCAAGAGTCTGCGACCAGGAAGTAATGTCAGAGGGCGAGTCGAGGCTGGTGCAAGCAACAGGTTGTAGCTAGAGGTACGGGGCAAGGAAGTGAAGGCTCGTGTGCGGCAGGGAAGAATTGGGAAGGAGCGGAGCAGAGAGGAGGAGAGGTGTTGGCGCCCCCATCAAGACAGCACCTAGAGCGGTCCACCTCTGCCCCCACACCCTCTTTGGAGTTACGTGTATAATGAAGGAGATGCACATGTTATAGAATAGGATGCAGGGCAGTTCCAATTACTGCCAAGAGCTCGTTAACAACAGTTGTTGACTGTTATCACCTAATTGGCTAATTAGTTTACTCCTGGATCTGTGATCCACACTCATATTTGCATGCCGAAATTTCTGCAACCTGGGAATCTGGGAGACCGCAGCCTCAATTCTTTACATGGCGCCTAAAACATAGGTACTGAGGAACGTGGCGCACAGCGCATTTCAATCTTAAGTTAGACACCTGAGAATGGAATGGTACAGAACCGTTCATGGAACAAAGCGTTTATGAACAAGTTGAAAAATTGAAGGTGGACAAAGCTTTGGGACCCGATGGGATCCATCCCAGGTTATTGAAGGAGCTCCGAAAGGTTCTGGCAGGTCCTCTTAAAGATTTGTTAAAAAAATCTTTAGAGATGGGAGAGGAGCGGATGTGGTCCCTCTTCACAAAAGTGGTTGTAGAGATGAATCGGGAAACTACAGGCCGGTAAGCCTCACTTCAGTTATTGGGAAAATATTGGAAATGTTGCTGAAGTACAGGATAGCTGCAGTGTTCTTTGCTCACAGGTTTAAAGACAATAGACTGTTTTCAGTCCAATTCTTTATATGTGAGTTTGCAAACCATTGGATCCCTGTGAAAGGCGTGTTCGCCGAACATGAACCATGTAGGATCCGGTTGGATTTTTATCACTATTTTTTATCATTGTACTTTTTTTATTGAATTTTCATGGTTTTATATGTCAATGTTTGATAAATTATCTCCAGAACATCTGTATCCACAGTTTTTGGTTTTGTTTTCATTGGTGGATTGTTTTCACTGTGGATCATTGGGTCTCCCCATTTTTCTTTATTATAATAGGCAGCACAGAAGAACATTCATATAACATAGCAGGAGATACCTTCCATTGAGTGATTCCAGTAAATTCTTGCAGCCACCTAAATCTGTGCATACCTGTCCCACCCCCTCTGTCCCCAGGACCACAATCGCTTCAGCTCCAGTTCCTCAGCTCCCTCTTATCAGGTCTCTACATGCTGTAAGTCATTGCAGAGAGAGACTGAAAGCTACTACTTAAGCCTGGGGGGGGGGCATCATAGATATTCCATATCTCTGATGCAACGTCCTGTGAGCATAGAATGTGCACAGGAAAGGCCCTGCTGGCCAGAGCGGTAACTTTCAGGTTCTCTCTGCTGCAAATTTCAGCACCTGGAGGGGAGCTAAGAAATAAGCTGGAGCTAATCGGGGTGAGAGATGCTTAACTGGGGAGAGGGGAAAGGTGCTAGACCTGAGGGTGAGCAAAGGGAAGAGAGAGAGAAAACCCTGGAACAAAGGAAGGAGGAAGAGAGGAGGCAGATGCTGGAACAGGCTGAGAAGCAGAGGAAAGAGAGAGAGATCTGGAGGAAACAGGAGGAAGATGCTGGACTGGGGGAGGGGAAGCAGAGAGAATAAATGGAGATACTGGACCAATAGAGGTTGAGAAAGATGCCAGATCACGGAGAAGAGAGGGGTCAGGGTACAGGAGGATGGAAAGAGAGAGGCAAGACATTTGGGGGGGGGGGGGCAGGGACACAGAAGAGATGGTTGTGGCCATGAAGGGAACAGGGACACAGAGAGTTAAAACTGGATACAGGAGCTTTTGCTCCCACTTTTGTCTTCCCTCCCTCCCTTCCTTCCTTCCTGGACTTGCCATAGGCTGTCACCCCCCAGGCCTACTTTACCTCTCTTGTGGTCTTTGGTGAGTCAGGAGGAAAGCAAAAAGAAGATGACAAAACTCTGCACAAAACTAAAAGGATCTGAGACCACCAGACCTTCAAACAAACTTTTGGATGAGAATGTTCATTGAATTAGATTACTACATTAGCTTATTTCTATTGTCTAATTGTTGAATGGATAACCTGAGGCCTCATGATGCAGGCTTTTTTTTAAATATATATATCTTTATTCATTTTGAAGCCATAAATAAGTGCAACATATTATACAAGCATATTACACTATAAAAGCACTTCAATTCAATCAAAATTGTAATCTATGGCAAATAGATATATCACCCTCCCATACTTATATTCAAAAATTGCACTCAAATTAAAGAATTAAAAATATTTTCCAATCCCCACTCCCACCCACCCTGGACGTGCATGATCAAAGGGTAAAATCAACAATCACTCTACAAAATTTTGTCATTGGCTCCCAAATCCTCAGAAACTTCTTATAATGCTCCTGTTTTATAGCCATAATATGTTCCATTTTAAAGATGTGACTGAAAGACTCCCACCAAAAGGTATAGTTCAATCAATCCCAGTTTTTCCAATTCCTTAAAATAAGCTGTATAGCAACCCCTGTCATAATAAAGAGAAGTTTGTTATTGTGAGATGATATTTGGCTTTTAGTGCAGGCTTTGTAGCCGAAACACAGTCCATGTCGAGTCTGTTTTTCTTGTTCCACTTCCTATTGTTGACATTAAAAGCTCTGATCTTCTCTGCTCCTTTGTTCATCCTTTTGGTGAGTCAGGACAGGAGAGAGCCCCGGATACTTCTGTCCATCTTGTGTACACAGTCAAAATGACGGCAACAATTTCCAGCAGCAATCTCACAAGATTTGCCACTAGAGGTCATGGCAGCCATTTTGAGACTGTAGCCAGCATGGGCAGGAGAAATCTACAGTCACTCCATTCCCATGCCAGATCCAATCCCAAAATGGTTACTGCAACCTCTAGTTGCAGTTTCGTGGCAGCCATTTTGACTGTTGCCATTGAATGTGGAGAAGCAACCGGGGATCGCTTTTGCCAAAAAACCACAAGTGTGGTAAGATAGGCCTGCCAGTGGCAATGGCAACCTACAGATAGGCAGAGGAGGAATGAGTCTGGGAGTGGGTTTACATGGGTGGAGCTCCCACTTATGCACATAATTATCAAAATTTCTTCTCTTCTCTTAGGTTTTCTTATGTTACATGTGTAAGGGAAGGGGTAAAACGTGGACCTCACGGACCAGACAGACCTCGCGGTTCTAAACCCGCACATCCTTAAAAATCTGAGGTCCGTGCCGCTTGTAGTTAGTTTCTGGTTCTGACAGACGTCGGTGGCAGTTTAGTGCTGACGGATCCGTCTCAGCATAGGGAGGGAAAAGTATTAGGATCCGTCAGCGCTACAATGTCATCGAGGTCTTTCAGAGCCGATTTACTGGGGCTGCAGGAAACCAGTTTAAAGGATTCGTTTTAGAGCCGCTCCAGAACTAGCACTAGTCTCTGGCTCTGACAGACCTCGGTGACATTTTAGTGCTGACGGATCCTAATACTTTTTCCTCCCTATGCCGAGACGGATCCGTCAGCACTAAACTGTCACCGAGGTCTGTCAGAGCCAGAAACTAACTACAAATGGCACGGACTTCAGATTTTTAAGGACGTGCGGGTTTAGATTCGTGAGGTCCGTCAGGTCCGTGAAGTCCGCGTTTTACCCCTTCCCCATGTGTAACTGACCTTTGCATGTTAATATTTACACCAGCTCTAGGCCTGGCACTAAGTATTTTTTGGGCCTAGTATTTACATTGGTGTGATATAAAGGCCTCCTTCACAGATGGAAGAAGTAGATAGAGATTTAATAGTAGACATTCAGAACATATCTAAAAAAGGGGAAGTCTTGCTAATAGGTGATTTTAACATGCCAGATGTTGATTGGGGTATCCCTATTGCAGGATCTTCTAGAAGTAGGGAGATTCTTGATTCTCTACAAGGAGAACTATTCAGCAATTGGTAATGGAATCCACATAGGATGGGGTCAAACTGGACTTAGTGCTTACAAACAGGGAAAGTGTTTCTGATGTTACAGTGGATGATCATCTGGCATCCAGTGATCACTGCATGGTACGGTTTAATATTAAGATAATAATAATAATAATAACTTTATTCTTCTATACCGCCACAATCTTGCGACTTCTAGGCGGTTTACAATCAAGAGAGCTGGACATTCAGCGAGTTACAATGTGCAGATAGAGGAAATACAGAGTGCAGAAACTTTAAGGAAGCAAAATTATAGATATACAATTTGCTACACACAGCGCTGTACAGAGTCACAAAGAAGACAGTCCCCACTTGAAAGAACTTATAATCTAAAAACATGCAAGACAAACAGGATGTCACAGATACAGTTAAAGGAAGGTTGGTGGGCAGTAGGGTTATGAATTGAAGGGTTATAGGCAACATATTGTTACACATGGGTTCTAAACTACCTTTTTTGGATGGGGGTTTACGTCAAGGAATTATTGAATAGATGGGAACATCTGGAAGGAGTGGAAATGCAGTGGGCAAAACTGAAAGAGTGATTGTAAGGGCGACAAACCTTTTTATAAGGCAAGTAAGAGGAAACGAAAGCCGATTTGGTGCTCACAAGTAGTAGCTGAGAAAGTAAGGAATAAGATTGCAGAAAGAGGAAGACAGGCAAAAATATCTGGAAAAGTTAAGAGAAGCTCGTCGTGTAGTCAGGAAAGCAAAGATGCAAATGGAAGAAAAAATAGCTGACACAGTAAAACGGGGAGCCAAAACATTTTTTTTAGATATATTAGTGATAGGAAGAAGTGCAAAAGTGGCATTGTGAGACTCAAAGGTGAAGGGGAGGAATATGTAGAAGCTGATAAAGAAAAGGTCAAATTGCTTAACAAATATTTCTGTTCTGTGTTCATGGCTGAAGCGCTGGGAATGGGACCACAGAAGACAAATGAAAATAGGGATGGAGGAGTAATAGACCCTGATCGATTTTCAGAGGGTTGTATTCATGAGCAGCTAGCTAAAATAAAGGTAGACAAAGTGATGGAGCCAAATGGTGTACATAACATAAGAACATAAGCAATGCCTCTGCTGGGTCAGACCTGAGGTCTATAGTGCCCAGCAGTCCGCTCACACGGTGGTCCAACAGGTCCAGGACCTGTATAGTAATACTCTATCTATACACCTCTATCCCCTTTTCCAGTAGGAAATTGTCCAATCCTTTCTTGAACCCCAGTACCGCACTCTGCCCTATTACGGCCTCTGGAATTCCAGGTGTCCACCACACGTTGGGTAAAAAAGAACTTCCTAGCATTCGTTTTGAATCTGTCCCCTTTGAACTTTTCTGAAAGTCCTCTTGTTCTTTTATTATTTGAAAGTTTGAAGAATCTGTCTCTCTCTACTCTCTCTATGCCCTTCTTGATCTTGTAAGTCTCTATCATATCCCCTCTAAGTCTCCTCTTCTCCAGGGAAAAGAAATCCATTTTCTCCAATCTCTCAGCATATGGAAGGTTTTCCATCCCCTTTATCAGACGCGTCGCTCTCATCTGAACCCTCTCGAGTAACGCCATGTCCTTCTTAAGGTACGGCGACCAATATTGTACGCAGTACTCCAGATGCAGACGCACCATCACCCGATACAATGGCAGGATAACTTCTTTCGTTCTGGTTGTAATACCCTTCTTGATTATGCCTAGCATTCTGTTTGCCTTCTTAGCGGCCACTGCGCACTGTGCCGTCGGCTTCATTGTCATGTTCACCATTACCCCCAAGTCTCTTTCTTGGGTACTCTCATTTAATAACATCCCTCCCATCGTATAGTTGTACCTCGGGTTTCTGTTTCCCACATGTAATACTTTACATTTCTCAACGTTGAACTTCATTTGCCATCTCGTCGCCCATTCCCCTAGTTTGTTCAAGTCCCTTTTCAATTCTTTGCAGTCGACTTTAGTCCGAGCTCCACTAAATAGTTTGTGTCGTCCGCAAATTTTATTATCTCACACTTTGTCCCTGTTTCTAGATCATTTATGAATATATTAAATAGCATCGGCCCGAGCACCAAGCCCTGTGGGACCCCACTCGTGACCTTCCTCCAGTCCGAGTAGTGGCCCTTCACTCCTACCCTCTGTTTCCTACCCGCCAACCAGTTTCTGATCCATGTATGTACGTCTCCTTCCACCCCATGGTTCTTCAGTTTCCGGAGTAGGCGTTCATGGGGCACCTTGTCAAAGGCTTTTTGGAAATCTAGACATATGATGTCTATGGGGTCTCCTTTGTCCATCCGTTTGTTAATTCCTTTGAAGAAGTGCAATAAGTTCGTTAGGCACGATCTCCCCTTGCAGAAACCATGTTGGCTGGTTATCAGAAGTTTGTTTCTTTCAAAATGTTCATCGATGTTTTCTTTTATCAATGCTTCCGCCATTTTCCCCGAGTGCTGAAGGAACTTAGGGAAGTTCTAGTAGCTCCGCTGACTGACCTTTTCAATGAGTCTCTAGAGTCGGAAGTGGTACCGGAGGACTGGAGAAGGGCGGATGTGGTCCCTCTCCATAAAAGTGGAAGTAAGGAAGAAGTAGGGAATTGCAGGCCGTTAAGTCTGACTTCTGTCAAAAGCATATTAATGGAAATAATTTTAAAACAGAGAATGGTCAAGTTTGTGGAATCCTGTCGATTACAAGACCAGAGGCAACATGGATTCACTTAGAGGTAGGTCTTAGACAAATCTGATCAATTTCTTTGACTGGGTGACCAGAGAATTAGATAGAGGATGTGCGCTAGATGTAGTGTACTCATATTTAGATTTTAGCAAAGCCTTTGACAGTGTTCTACACAGACATCTAATAGATAAACTGAGTGCCCTCGAGATGGATCCCAAAGTGACAGGCTGGGTCAAGAACTGGTTGAGTGGAAGGCGATAGAGGGTAGTGATCAGTGGAGATCACTCTAAGGCACAGGTGTCAAAGTCGGTCCTCGAGGGCCGGAATCCAGTCGGGTTTTCAGGATTTCCCCAATGAATATGCATGAGATCTATGTGCATGCACTGCTTTCAATGCATATTCATTGGGGAAATCCTGAAAACCCGACTGGATTACGGCCCTCGAGGAGGGACTTTGACACCCCTGCTCTAAGGAAAGGGATGTTACCAGTAGTGTACCTCAAGGTTCTGTTCATGGGCCTGTCCTTTTTAACATTTTTATAAACTATATTTCTGAAGGGTTGTCAGGTAAGATTTGCCTCTTTGCGGATGCTACCAAAATCTGCAATAGAGTAGACACACCAGATGGTGTGAATAACATGAAGAAAGAGCTGGCGAAGCTTGAAGAATGGTCTGAAATTTGGCAGATAAGAACATAAGAACATAAGCAGTGCCTCCGCCGGGTCAGACCAGAGGTCCATCCCGCCCAGCAGTCCGCCCCCGCGGCAGCCCAACAGGTCATGACCTGCCTTAATCACCAGAAGGGGCCCCCTTGCCCCCTAGGTTTCTCATCGAAGTCCTATCTTCCCATCAATGTCCTAACCCTCCGGCCTTGCACCTGCACGAACTGGTGAGCTGTCTATACTTATGCAACACCCCAGCACCTCCCTCAGTACCCCACGATCCCCTTTTCCCTCAGGAATCTGTCCATTCCCTGTTTGAATCCCTGTACTGTACTCTGCCGGATCACTTCCTCCGGGAGCGCATTCCATTTGTCCACAACCCTTTGGGTGAAGAAAAACTTCCTTGCATTTGATTTGAACCTATCTCCCTTCAGTTTCTCTGAGTGCCCCCTCGTACCTGTCGTCCCTTTTAGTCTGAAGAACCTGTCCCTGTCCACCCTCTCTATGCCCCTAAGTATTTTGAAGGTCTCTATCATATCCCCCCTGAGCCTCCTCTTTTCCAAAGAGAAGAGCCCCAGTTTATCCAGCCTCTCAGCATATGGGCAGTTTTCCAGCCCTCTTACCAGTTTCGTTGCCCTCCTTTGCACTCTCTCAAGAACTGCCATGTCCTTCTTGAGGTGCGGCGACCAATATTGAATGCAGTATTCCAGATGTGGGCGCACCATCGCTCGATACAGCGGCATGATGACTTCCCGCGTCCTGGTTGATATGCCCCTCTTGATGATGCCCAGCATCCTGTTGGCTTTCTTCGAGGCTGCTGCACACTGTGCGGATGGTTTCATGGATGGATCCACTAGCACACCCAAGTCTCTCTCAAGTCCGGTGTCTTCCAGCAATCTCCCCCCCATTTTATACTCGAACAACGGGTTCTTTTTCCCTATGTGCATGACCTTGCATTTATCTACGTTAAAGCGCATTTGCCATTTGTTTGCCCAGTCCTTCAGCTTATCGAGGTCCCTTTGCAGTTCCTCACACTCCTCCCTGGTCCTAACTCTGGCGCAGAGCTTGGTATCGTCTGCAAATTTTATAACCTCACACTTTGCCTCCGTTTCCAAGTCATTGATAAATATGTTGAAGAGTAGCGGCCCCAGCACCGATCCCTGCGGCACACCGCTCGTGACTCCCCGCCAGTCAGAATATTGGCCCTTTACTCCGACCCTCTGTAGTCTACCTGACAGCCAGTGCTTGATAAAAGTTAATGTTAAGAAATGCAAGGTCATGCATTTGTGCTGCAAAAGCCCGAGGGAATGGTACAGTTTAGGGAGTAAAGAGCTTATATGCATGGAAGAAGAGCGGGACTTGTGTGTGATTGTATGTGATGATTTTAAGGTATCCAAACAGGTTGAAAAGGTGATGGTGAAAGTTAGAAGGATGCTAGGTTGCCTAGGGAGAGGTATGGCCAGTAGGAAAAAGGAGGTATTGATGCCCCTGTATAAGACTTTGGTGAGATCTAATTTAGAATATTGTGTACAATTCTAGAGGCCGCACCTTCAAAAAGATATAAAAAGAATTGATTCGGTCCAGAGGAAGGCTACTAAAATGGTATGTGGTCTTCATCATAAGGCATTTGGGACAGTCTTAAAGATCTCAATCTGTATACTTCAGAGGAAAGGCGGGAGAGGGGAGATATGATAGAAATGTTTAAATACCTATGTAATGTAAATGTGCATCAGTCGAGTCTCTTTCATTTGAAAGGAAGCTCTGGAATGAGAGGGCATAGGATGAAGTTAAGAGGTGATAGGTTCCGGAGTAATCTAAGGAAATACTTTTTTACAGAAAGGGTGGTAGATGCATGGAATAGTCTCCCAGAAGATGTGGTGGAGACAGAGCCTGTCTGAATTCAAAAGGGCTTGGGATAGTAAGCAGCATACTGCGCTAACCCCGCCCTTAAGTGTTCAGGAATAATGACAATTGCACATATATTACCAGTCCAATATTGTTTATTAATATTAACAGCAAATTCTTGCATCAAAAGGCATATGTGCAATGGAGACCTGTCAGGAATGAAAATTGCACATCTTCTGAAGCAATACATGGTCTCAGGGAAACCCCTGCCACCAGGTTCACTTATATACTTTTGCAGTGCCTAGTATGACATCGCACCTGTCAACCAATCGGCCAACAGAGGATATCCTTAGATTTTTTGAACAAAGAAATTCCTTTTAACATAGTTATCAGTTCAAAAAAGTTTTACAAATTATACACAGCAATTTCTGAATGTATAACACATTACAGGAAAAGTTTGAATCCAAAACCAGCTCTCTGTCAGGAACTCGTGCTTTGGAGAAATCTGACAGCTTCAAATTTCACTGAGTTTCTTATTTCTGGGTTGTTGACACATTAGTTTCCCGATTTAATGAAAGAGTTTCAACAGCAGGCCGTCGTTGATATTATGGCTTTTACTATATTCAATAATGATATCAGTGTTTATATTTTAACAGTTTACCTCGACCCTGAAGAAAATTTGTTCTTTGAAAAATGCATGTCGGTAGGGGTGAAAGAAGATAATATCACAGATAAGTCATGTGATGTTCTTCATATTATAATAATGAAATTAAAAAGAAAAAATGAAAAAATCTTTAATTGAATAGTTATAGTTTATACTTTAGCACTACATATACTTAATAAAGATTGGACTCACGAAGAATACAGCAACCGGCAATCCATTGCCTGGATGCAGTCCGAAGGTCCATACATATATAGATTACAAGCAAGAAACAAGAAGATCTTAAGAATATAACACTTTAATATCCATGTAGTTCTGTATATTATATGGGCTGTAAAAGGCATCTATTAATATTATCTTGATACATATCATCAGCGAAGGACAGTTCAATTGAACTTTAGTGGATTTTCTATAGTAAGATTATAGATATATTAAAAGTATACACAAGGGAATCCCTTTATTGTAACTGTTATGATGTATTCAGATGTCATGTGAGATAGTAGCTTTGAGAATCACATTAGATATGTAAACAATGAGTTACCTTCCTCAGGGGTCCTAACAAATGTAAATAAAAATAACAAAAACCCAAGAATATGCAATTGATATACAATTATTGGACATATGGTGTGCTAAAGTGATAAAGCAATAATCTGTATAATGTGGTGAAAAATCATAGTCTGAAGAAATAATGCATAAAAGGTGTGAATGCATTTGTTAGGACCGCTGAGGAAGGCGTGTTTACCGAAACAAGGACCGTTTCGGGTTCCTTGGTTTGTAAAAAGGTGGTATCTTTGACCGCATTTAATATTTGATATAATAAACATAGCCTGCATCTTGTACAGATTGTCTGCAGTTTTTTCTTGTTTTGTGTTTGCAACTCTGACTGGTGCCTTTCCAGAAATGACACCAGTCAGGTATACCTCTGATCAACTGTATCCTTCTGCTTTCCTTCTAATGCTAGTCCTTTGCCCTTTTCTATACATTCTCCATTACTTTTCTTAAAAAACAAATTCCTATAATGCACCCCATTGGATTATCCTATTGACTATGCTCTCCCAGTACAACCACTATTTTAATCTTTCTACAGGTTCATTTCTTCAGTACTGGAGGGTAGAATATAAAGTCCGTGACTTTAGTTATACTGTTTTACATACTGGTAGATTTTTTTCCAATTAAATGCTCCCTTGTGTTCATCTCAGGCCTGAGCAGAATAATGTAGCACTTTGGGATAAAGATACAGCTCAACAGTCCTGTACTAGATAACAGCATTGCAAATATCTCCACAGTTACCATGTATTTGTCCTTTGTACTCAGGTAAACCGGGATGAAGGACACCCAAACACTGCAGAACACCAGCATACTGAAAGTGATCAATTGGGCCTCATTGAAACTGTTAGGTAAACGTCTGGCTAAGAAAGCAACAATGAAACTTAATATAGCCAAAAAGCCCATATACCCAATCACACTGTAAAATGCAAAGAGGGAGCCTTCATTGCATATTAGTATCATCTTTCCAGGATCTGTCTGTATGTCGTAGTCTGGGAATGGGGGAGAGATGAGTAACCACGCAGTGCAGATCAGAACTTCACCCAGGGAGCACAGAAGGACCAAGAAGCTGAGTACTCTGGACCCCACCCATTCCTTTAACCTGCTTCCAGGCTTTGTGGCTTTGAAAGCAATGACAACTGTGATGGTTTTTGCCAGGACTGCAGAAACAGAGACTGAGAAAATGATCCCAAAAGCAGTTTGCCGGAGCAGACAGGTCAGCTTCTCCGGACGCCCAATGAATAGCAAGGAACAGAGGAAGGAGAGCATGAGGGAGAGAAGGAGGATGTAACTGAGATCCCGGTTATTGGCTTTCACTACAGCAGTCTCTCGATATTTAAGAAATATTCCTAGAGTTCCAGCAGTGATTGCACATAATACAATGGCCAAAGAAGCCAAAGCCGCACCCAGTGGATCCTCGTAGGAAAGGAACTCTCTGGTTCTTGGAATGCAGCCGTCTCGCTTCTTCGTGGGCCACTGGTCATCGGGACATTTCAGACATTTTTCCATATCTAAAAATGAACTGTATTTTTGTCAGCATTTGAATAAAATATGCTATTTTTATATTTAAATTTTATTATTGTAGTTTGAAAACTAAGAACAAATATATACAAAACAGTCATCTGTAAAACAAATATCAAATATTCATTTCAAGAGAATTCTAAGTTGTGTATTTCCGTGTGGGAGAGACAAGGCGGATTTGAAACGGTAAGCCCACACCTTGGTCCAAAGAGTATCAGTCCTGCATTTCCCTAGAAGAGTTTTCCCATGAATCCATATAGCGAAAACGAGAAGGTGCTATTTTTAAGGGAACAAATTTAAGTCTGAAGCTCACATTTTGATACATTCACTAAAGAGGAACAACACTATTTGGGTCAATATTCATCCACCATGGTCAGCATTTTTTTTTCTTCAACACCAGTTGTGGCAATTAAATAAAACTCATATATTCAGTGCCAATATCTGCTGATTCTGCTGCCTTTTCATCCAGATATTTATCCACCCACCGCCTCAGTACTATCTGGATTTTCAGCTGTGCTTTACAAATCAGTGGTAGCATTGGCTAGGGGAATTATCCAGATGAAGGTGGAAAGAAATTTTTTAACAGGGCACCTATCATAAAAGGGTAAGAAATTGCCCTACTTATGAGGGTACTATTTCATTAGAAGAGTCGTATAACAGGATATATTTATTTGTTACACTTGTAATTGTGAATCTACGGTTCATTGACTGGGTTAATCACACAAAGGATTATTTTACATGAGCAAAGTACATGCAACATGGCACATACTTTTCAACTAGGCAGTATTCTTGGAAGGGTTTTTACACATGTACGTTACCATGTAATTTACTGCTTATAGTTGCTGCCCTGTAATGGAATTATTCCCATTATAGCTTTCATTATCCAGGTAATTACTTTTGAATATCAGGCGCAAGGAAAGGGAAAGAGGGATGAAGCAGGAATAGTCTGTGAAAATATTTCTTTACAGAAAGAAAACTTTCCTCTTTTACAAAGCTGTGCAGCCACAGCTCAGTAGCTCATTAATTCCCAGTGGGCTTCAGTTCAGTTACCACAGTAATCGCCTTCATAAGTGATCCGAATGATTAAAATGTATCTGTGGAGCCACACTGCTAAAAGAGCACAACAAATGAGTATACCCAACTGTGTACCCTTTTGTGCGCCCTGAAGAATTATAATCTACTATTTGGTTGAGCTCTTTGTTCTTTATCTGTATTTGTTTTAGCATTGGTCTTCTCGTTTATTCTTGTTTTAAAATTTGTGGAATAAAATAACTGTGAATCTCAAAATATAAATGGACTCATTTTGGTAAAGTTATCAACCATCACAACTTCTCTTGTTAAAGCCGGAGCTATTAAGTGTTCCTAAGATAGCAGTTATGTGAAAAATACAAGCTGTGGAATGACACTTCACGAGAAACCAAAGACTCATTTGTTTGCTGTGGTATTTTATTGGTTTAAATATTGTCATATTGATTTTGTTTTAATATATGATATCAGTTTATCTTTATTTATTGTGCATGTGAAGTAGTTAACTGCTCAGAAGTGTAACAATGGATTGGTATAAACATAACAGACAAAGTGAAATGAAGTTTTTCTTTTATTGTATCCTTATTTTTCTTGATTACTGTTTTTCTTACCTGTTGCATTGGAGAACTCTCCCTCAGCACAAGGGACACAGTCATAGCAACATTTCGGGCTCCCCTCTTTGGGAGCCTTCCTGTATCCTGGCCTACAGCTCTTGCTGCACACAGAACGAGGAGTCTGAGGAACAACAGCAAGGACAACTTGTGAGCATTCACATGAGACAGGTTCTATTTCCCATGCCCACATAATCCCAGAGTCATTTTGAGAAAGACATTAGATAAAGGGTTTCCCTTCTCTTATCCTGCTTCTTCTAGGTATTTCTGACACAGGTATGTATTATTCAGATTTTGAGGTGGGTGGATGGGAAGGGGGAAAGTGACCACAGGGGGAGTGTGGTTGGTGATTTCTTAATCTCTCCAGTGGTCATTTGGTCAGTTTGGGTATCTTTTTAACAGATGCTTTTAAAACAGGTCTAGCTCCAAACATTTAAATTCTGTCCTGGAGAAAGTACAGCTGTAGTAAGTCGAACGCTGCCGATGTTTAAGGTGGGAGGAGAAATACCAGAGAGTACGGTGTCGGCAAGCAATGCCGATGAGTGCAGTAGAGACAAAAGAGCAGTAGAAATTGCACAAGAGAGTCAGTGAATCCGAATTACTAAATAAGGTAATGCAGTTCAGTGAGACAAGTTCGGCAGTCTTGAAGTAGAAAGTCACTCATGCAGCTATGTGCCCAACGGTAGATGGTGGAGAATCAGAATCAAACACTGTCAATCGGGGTTGGTGAAGTTTCCTCGATGTAGGTGGCCAGGAGCTCCGGGTCGGTGAAGTCTTTTGTTTGATTTAAGTATGTCACCCGCATCCACGCTGGATAGAAAAGACCAAAGAGGGCACCCATCTTCTTTAGTTGAGGTCGGAAAGCAAGGAGCTGCAGCCGAGCTTTCACCTTGTTCTTGTGTAGATCCGGGAGAATAAGAATCCTGTTTCCTTCATGAGTAAGAAGAGCCATGGATCTTGCTTTTTGTTGGATAGCGATTACTTGAGGGTATCTCAATATTTTCATAACGATGGGTCGTGGTCTGCGGTCGCGCGGGAGTCTAGAAGATGGCGACCGGTGGGCACGTTCTATCTCGAAGTCGTGAGTGAAAGATATGCCCAGCAGTTTGGGGAGAAATGCTTCCAGAAAGGTAACTATGTTATTTCCTTCCTGCCCCTCCGGTACCCCCAGAAGACGCAAATTATTTCAGCGAGAACGATTACTCGCATCCTCCATTTCTTTCTCCAGGGCCAGTGTGCGTTTCACGTGGCCCTGTAGCGTCTTTACATTAGCCTCTGTAGTGGCCGACCTTATTTCCAAATCAGCCAATTTGGATTTGAATGTAGTCAAATCGGTATGGATCACGGCGATGTCTTCCTTCAGCTCCGATATAGCCTCCTTTGTGTCTGTCATTAGATCTTGCACTGTTTTGATTGCTTGCCACAGATCAGACATGGATGTCTCTGAAGTGGAAGTTTTCACCGGAGATGGTGGGTCTGGCTTATGACGATTGCTCTCTGTAGTTGAAGCCATACTTCATACAGCAGAAGATGTTAGTTTGAGGGGAAAAAACGATTTTAGTGCAGCAAAAGAGCTAAAAGTAGTAAAAGGTTGCTGGAGCTATTGTTCAAGCGACCATCCCAGTCGGGCTCAACAGCGCCCCCCCCCCCCTTAGTCGGGCTCAACAGCGCCCCCCCCCCCCCCCCCCGGCTCTCCATATCTAGCTTTGCATGTAACTATGGCTTAATTTCTCTCTTGTGCAATTTTAATGTTCGTAGATCTCTACTGTACTCCTCCGTACTACATGCTGACAACGTGCTCCTTGGTGTGCTACTCCCAGCTTTGGGCCTTGGCCTTGTCAGACATGATATTCGATGTACATATCTTGGGAATTGCTGATGGCTTTCTTTATTTAGCCTTTCAAGTGATTATGGCGTAATTTTTCTTTTGTGCGATTTCTACTGCTCTTTGTCTATGCTACGCCCCTCTGCACTACGGGTTGACCTCCTACCCTCAGCTATATCACTTCCCGCCATGGACCTCGGCCGTGTTTGACTTGCTTCAATTGTACTCTTCCCTGGTAATGCTATCGGCTCTCTCTATTTAGCCTCTGGGAAGGGATAAAACGCGGACCTCATGGACCTGACGGACCTCGCGGATCTAAACCCGTACGGCCTTAAAAATCTGAGGTCCGTGTCAGTCCGGTGTCCGTGCCACTTGTAGCTTCTGTCGCTGACAGACCTTGATGAGATTTTAGCACTGACAGATCCGTCTTAGCATAGGGAGGGAAAAGTGTTAGGATCCGTCAGCGCTAAAATTTCTTCGAGGTCTGTCAGAGCCAGAGACTAGTGCTGGAGTTTGAAGACTTCTTTTCCATAACGCACGTCCAAAACCTATGTCCCCGCTCTCTTGACTTCTGCTCTGCCGCTCCAGCACTAGTCTCTGGCTCTGACAGACCTCGAAGAGATTTTAGCGCTGACGGATCCTAACACTTTTCCCTCCCTATGCTGAGACGGATCCGTCAGCGCTAAAATCTCATCAAGGTCTGTCAGCGACAGAAACTACAAGCGGTATGGACACCGGACCGACACGGACCTCAGATTTTTAAGGCCATACGGGTTTAGATCCGCAAGGTCCATCAGGTCCGTAAGGTCCGCATTTTACCCCTTCCCTTAGCCTCTCAAGTATGTATGGCTTAATTTCTCTCGTGTGAAATTTCTATATGTTCGTTGTCTATAATGCACTCTTTTGAATCACATGCTGACAGCGTGCTCCTTGTTTTGTCACTTTCAGCTCGGGGCCTCTGCCTTGTCAGACCTGCTATTTGATGTGCTTATCCCTGGATATGCTGTCAGTTTTTTTTCTATTTCTATTTTTCTATTTAGTCTCCCATTTAATCATTTAATCATAGCTTAGTTTTTCTTGTGTACAAGTTTTAATGTTTCCTCTGTCTTTACTGCACTCCTGTGCAACGTGGGCTGACATCGTGCTCTCTGGTATGTCACTTCCCGCCTTGGATCTCGGCCTTGTTGATTTGCTATTAGCCATATTCATCTTTGGATATGATGTCGGCTTTGTATATTTAGCCTCTTACTGTGTATTACAGCCTTATGCTTTCCTCTACGGTCACTCTGATGCTTTGTTTATATTAACAATGTGCTCATGTATCTGTTATGCCTTCATTAGTCTCACCTCAAATGTTTCATTGCCTTACTTGTTATGACTGGCTTTTCTCCAATTAGCCTAAATTGGTTCAGATGTTTACTCTGGTTTTACTGCTTGACCTTGCTGACATCCTGTTTATTCAGGGTAATGGAGCATGCAGCAAGAGCTACTTTCTCTGTTATTAGGTTTGCTGGTGTGGGTTTTTCATTGGCTGTCAGGCCTTGGCACTTCAGACACCAATATTTTATGGCCTGCTGCTTTTTTACAGCTGTTTTTTTCACCTTTTCAGGTATATCTTTTTGCTCTCTGTTGTTATCTCTCTTCATTGGTTTTTCTCTGATATTTACCACATATGTTTCTTTTTTTACTAGATATGTATGCAGGTTTTGATTTGTATTCAGTCTCATATGTTTCATATACAGACATTACAAGGAATGTCAAGGATCTTAATAATGTAATAAAGCAACGTAAATTACTGTCTTATCTGGATGATATTAAATCGAATATTATTTTGCTCCAGGAAACTCATCTTAATGCTGCTGACTCTGCCAAGTTTAACAAATGTGTTTTTCACCCTCCTTTTTTCTCCCCGGCAGTGAATGTAATGTAATGTAATGTAATGTAATTTATTTCTTATATACCGCTACATCCGTTAGGTTCTAAGCGGTTTACAGAAAATATACATTAAGATTAGAAATAAGAAAGGTACTTGAAAAATTCCCTTACTGTCCCGAAGGCTCACAATCTAACTAAAGTACCTGGAGGGTAATAGAGAAGTGAAAAGTAGAGTTAGAGGAAAAATAAAAATAAAATAAACATTTTAACAAGACAGCATTGATCTAAATACTTTGGGAGGTAGAAGAGAGGAGAGAAAGGAATAGAAGCAGAAGGGGGAGACGTTGAACAGTAGAATTCTGGTATGAATGGTAAGAATGGTGTCATTACTCTAGTACGGCAACACTCCTCCATCTCTACACTTTTCAGTTCTCATGATACATATGATAGATGGGTAAGTGCTAAATTATCTATTGCAAATCATGCATTGCGCATTATTAATATTTATGCACCTAATATTGATTCTCTAGACTTTTTTTCATAATATCGCCAACCATGTATTGCAGGATCCGGACACTCCCGTAGTCATAGGGGGGGATTTTAACCTCATATTGGACCCGGATAGAGACCGTAAATCACATGCCCCATATAAAAAATCAAGGTCTTGGTATGCTTTGCATGATATTATGACTCAGCTACAACTTACAGATCCATGGAGAATTCATCATAGGGATGCTAAACAATTCACATTCTTTTCTGCCCCTCATGCAACATACTCCAGGATTGATTATTTTCTTGTAAGCTCAGCTCTCTTGTCACACATCCTATCCTCTGATATTCACTCCATAACTGTTTCGGATCATGCTGCCATCACTATGACTTGCACTCATTTTTCCCTAGAACCTCGCAGTAAGCAATGGCGGTTTAACTCATCGCTCCTTACTCAGGATCAATTTACGGATTGCATTAATGCTGCCATTGAAGAATTTTTCAAATTTAACAATCCTTCTGATACTAATTGGATCGTTACCTGGGATACTTTTAAGGCATATATCCGTGGCAATATTATTCAATTTTCAGCTAATCTCCATTCTTCTCAGAAAAAAGCACAACGTGATATAGAATCTCGCATTCGTATAGCTGAATCCCTCCATCTCTCCGATACATCTAACATTCAAGTTTTAACAGACTTTCGTAATCTTAGACTACAGTACAACTCTCTTCTGAGCTCATCCGCTGCCAACTCTGTTTTTGTTCAGGCATCCACATATTACGCCGACAATAACAAACCGGGTCATTTACTTGCGAACTATCTTAAAAAATCTAAAGATAAGATCACCATACCATCCATTAAGGATGCTTCTGGACAAGTATCTACAGACTCTTCCTCCATATCCTCTACCTTTCATGACTTCTATCAACACCTCTACTCCTCAGAAACCCCATCATCTAGCCCTCATCTTAACTCCTTTCTATCCTTTCCTCATCCTTCCCTCTCACTTACTGAGACTTCTCCACTCTCCTCCCCCTTTTCTGCTCAGGAACTCACTGACGCCAACAACTCCTTAAAGTCGAATAAATCTCCAGGCCCCGATGGACTTACAGTCGAGTTTTACAAAGTCTTTCTCCCTAGTCTGCTTCCACATATGCTGTCCTTTTTTCAGTTTCTCTGTACTCAAGGTACGTCTTCTGGCTCCTTTACAGAGGCCACCCTCATTGTATTTACCAAACCCGGAAAAGACCCCCAAGATATCAAAAACTATAGACCTATTTCTCTAATCAATGTGGATGCTAAACTCTTTGCTAAAATTCTTGCTTCTCGTCTCCAATCTGTTCTTCCTTCTCTTATCTCTCCTGATCAATCTGGTTTTATCCATAATCGTTACTCTTCCAATAACACCCGTCTTTTATCTCATATTATCCATCACACTACATCTCACTCAGATAGACTCTTGATAATGGCCCTTGACGCCAAAAAAGTCTTTGATCGCCTGGAATGGCATTTTCTTTTTCATATTCTCCGATGGTATGGATTTCCAGATCCATTTATTGACATGATCAAAGTTCTATATTCCCACCCGACGACACGGATTATGATTAACGGAAATATTTTGCAACCTTTCTATCCATCCTGCGGTACAAGGCAGGGTTGCCCTCTCTCCCCATTACTTTTCAATCTTGCCCTAGAACCGTTATTAGCGGCTATCAGAAATGACCATAGAATTTGTGGCTTCCAATATGGCCAATTCTCAGTTAAACATTCGGCATATGTGGACGATATTCTTCTCTACATCACTCCGGAATCTCTTTCTCCTGTTCTTGAACAAATTCGACAGTACTCTGGTATATCTGGTTATAAATTGAACATCAATAAATCGGAAATTCTTCCGCTAAATTGCATAGGTATTCAAACTGATTCAAGTAATTTTGGTTTCATTTGGTCCCCTACCAAAATTAAATATCTTGGTCTACTCTTTGGACCTTCTATTGATTCCACATTAAAACTAAATTCTGATTATCTTCTCTATCATTAACTCATGCACTTCTAGGTGGTCCCCTCTTAATTTATCCTGGTGGGGCAGACTTTCTATGATATGAATGATGATAACCCGCAAAATAAATTATATTCTCAGTATGCTTCCCTTTCTTCTTCCTTCCTCCGTTTATTCTCGTATTGAACATCTCCTTTCTTCCTTTTTGTGGCAAAGTAAACAACCCCGGATTGCTTTACGTAAATTAAAATGTCCGCAGGACCAGGGAGGTGTCAACTTCCCGAATTTCCGCGACTACCATTATGCTTTCCTGCTCTCTCAAGGCTCCCTATGATCGAACCTCTTTTCTATAACCACGCCACCCACATGGTTATTTTAGAACACACGTTACTAGATACATATTTCCTGCAACATGCGTCTGCCACTCCCTTGCCTTCAAAGGCCAAATGCAATCCGATATTACTTAGTACTTGGCAGGCACTCCACCATATTGATTCCATTTCTGAGAACAAATTAGCTGATTCACTTTCAGCACCGATCTGGTATAATCCTAAACTCAAAATAGATAATGCAGTGATAATTTGGAAATCCTGGCAAAACAAGGTCTTTGGACTATTCAACATCTTATTAACGTGGATAATTGGATTACCTTTTCTGACATCATGGCTAAATTCCACATCCCTCCCACCCAATATTTCAATTAGATACAACTGCATCATGGTCATACTGCGAGGTTCCCATCTATCACAACGTTGCATACTGCTCCGGACTTACACTCCAAGATTCAATTATTCTCAGCTTCCAAAGGCCAATCTTCCAATTGGTACAAATATATGCAGACAAAATCCCATCCTTTCCTTACTGAATCAATATCTAAGTGGGTTCCGCTGTTACAATCCCCACTCACCGAGCATATTTGGTTGGCGTTATGGCCCAGATTATTTAAATCCCTCCACTCAGCCTCTCATAGACAAACGGCTCTTTTCTTATATCATAGAGCCTTCTGGACCCCTGTTAAAACAGCCAAAATAACGAAATCCTCAGATAACTCCTGCTGGACCTGCAAATCATCTGAGGGATCTTTGCGGCATATGATCTATGAATGCCCTCAATTGCAGGCCTATTGGAATTCGATCTGGTGCACGATTGCCAAAATTTTATCCATCACTGATCCTCTCTCATTTGATATTTTGATCCTGGGATCCACTGCACTCACTGCCCATCTACCTGTGTATCATGACCGACTTTTGACACTTTTATTAATTCTTGCCATTCAACTCATTTTACACAATTGGAAAGATTTTACAAAATTAGATTTCAATCAATGGTGGAACTCCATGTGTCTCCACAGTAAATTTGAATGACATATGGCTGAACGTCATAACTCAATAACGACTTTTGACAAAACTTGGTCGATTTTGACAAATTTCAGCATTTAGACCCTTGACCATCATCCAGACCATCTACTCATAGCTTTCTGGTTTAATCATGCTTACTCTATCTTCTGTATCATATCATACTGCCATATCAGCGTCTGCTGACATTATAACATACTTACCTGTAAAGTACTTAGCAGTGAATGTATTATACCTTCTCTCTCTCGACATTCTTCCATCTTTCCTATATGATGTTTGTATATCTCATTCCTATTTCTTATTTATGATTTGCATACATAGATGAATGTTATATTATTTACTGCTCATATATTTTATGCTTCAGCCACATCTCATTTGTGTAATCAGATATACTTGATGGGTGTCACCACCCGGTTTATAACCTATGCTTCCTTGAAAGATCTTTTTCTTTTTGTTTAGATATTGTTATTCTTTCTAAAACCAATAAAAATTTTCTTGAACAAAAAAAAAAATAAATTCTTTCCTGGACATCTTTTTGAAAGATTCAATTATCCCCGCAAGATATCCAAGTCTAAGCATGCCCCAAACCCACCCATAGCACACCACCAAAACACCACTCTTTTGGATGCACAGTAGCTGGGATGCCTCTCCAAATGTCCTGAAAGTTGGTTATGAAAATTGGCACTTGGACATCCTGATAATTAAAACGTCCAAGTGCCAGTGTATGCCGTTTTTGGATGTCAACTATATTATCACAATTAGCTAGGTGAAGTAAACATATTAATCATAGAATAACCTTCATCTAACCGTGAACAAAACAGCAAATCAGCCAAAATGAAGTACCCCTAGACGGCAATCAAAATGAAGTATCCAAGACCGCGATCAAAACAGCAAATCAGCCAAAACGAAGTATCCAAGACAACGATCAAACCAGCAAATAAGCCAAAATGAAGTATCCAAGACCGTGATCAAAATGAAGTATCCAAGACCGCGATCGAAATGAAGTATCCAAGACCGCGATCAAACCAGCAAATCAGCCAAAACGAAGTATCCAAGACCGCGATCAAACTGAAGTATCCAAGACCGCAATCAAACCAGCAAATCAGCCAAAATGAAGTATCCAAGACCGCAATCAAAATGAAGTATCCAAGAACTCAATCAAAATGAAGTATCCAAGACCGTGATCAAAATGAAGTATCCAAGACCGTAATCAAACCAGCAAATCAGCCAAAACGAAGTATCCAAGACCACGATCAAAATGAAGTATCCAAGACTGCGATCAAACCAGCAAATCAGCCAAAACGAAGTACTCAAGACCGTGATCAAAATGAAGTATCCAAGACTTCGATCAAACTGAAGTATCCAAGACTGTGATCAAACCAGCAAATTGGCCAAAATGAAGAATCCAAGACCACGATCAAAACAGCAAATCGGCCAAAGTGAAGTGACTGAGATTGAGCCTCCTTGATGGATTTTATTGTTAGTAATGTACTGAATAGGGTGCAGCTACTTGTATGTATCTAGAGATGAGCTAATATTGACTTCATCTGGTGTCCAGATGTCACTGAAGTATGACTGATGCTGTTCCTGGTCCTCGTGATCCCACAGCACAAATGCCAGCCACAGAACATGAACCCAGGTCTCCCACAAAGTAATTTACATACTGTCACTGAGCTGGTGGTCCAATGACACTCTAATCTTTTTAATGCCAGCCAGGATGACCTGTAATACTCTCTCTTAATATGAGGATGCTGACCCTGAGTATCAGAACAATGTAATTCACCCTCACCTGTTTAAAGAGCGGTTGCCACTGGATGGCGCTCTCGTTGATGAAGAGTTGTTGATCTGAAGGGGCAGAAGGATGAAAGCTGCCCACAAGGTTTTGGATGAGGGCTCCGTTGGGCAAATAAATCCAATTTAGAATGTCATATCGAGTGGGAGTGTCCCCTTTCTCATCAAAGAAAATCTCATTTCCAATAGAAGGTTTAAAATGAATATTCCTAAGAAAATTATTCAGCTGGAAAAAAAAAGGAAACAATCAGGAAATTGCATGGAGAAAGTGCTGGAAACTCACCTGAACGTATGAGGTGAGGTACCAGAGAGCAATATTTTCAGTACCAGTGAGAGGTGACTGGATATGTAGGCATGACAAGAATGCAAAGTCTATATGTAAGAAAGGTATATGGCAGGGGACATTAATTTGTGTTTTAGCAGATATGTGAATTTTATGAAGGTAAATTCCTATCTACTATAATAAAACCCGAAGTGCACATGTGCACTCCTACCTGCGTGTTCCGTATGTCTGTGGCAGAAGGAGTGCGCATGCGTGCTTAGGATTCTATTGCCTTGGGAGAAAAAACGGCACCACACTCGCGGAACCCCAAGGATGTTCTGAGCAAAGTTATTTTTAAGTTCTAAGCTGCAGTGGCGGCTCCTCTCATGAGCCCCACCTGAGTCGGAGAAGTCTTCCAATGTAGGCGGGGATCATGAAATGAGCCGCCGTGGCAGCTTTAAACTTAAAAATACCTCCGGCACAGAACTAAACGGTCGACAAAAGAATGTCATCATTGCATGTGATCCCAGACGCTCCTCACGCACACTAGCAGGCAAAACAGCTTCCCACACACCCGAGCAACCTCTAAGCATGGCCCACCCTGCTCTTCAGCTCCTCCAGACAGTGGCAGACCTATCCACAGCCAGGAAATATTGTAAGGCCCTCTGCTGCTCTTCTGTCCTCCTCTTCTAAACAGCCAGATGCTGGACAGGGGAATCAGGTAAGGGATGCTGCAGTACAGGGGGAGAAGGGAGGAGGTGCTGCTGGGCAGGGGGGGAGGAAACAGGAAGGGAGGCCTACTGCTGGACAGGGGGAGCAGGGAAGAGGTGCTGCTGAGCAGGGGGATGTAACAGGAAGAGAGGCCTACTGCTGGACAGAGGGGAGCAGGGAACAGGTGCTGGGCAGGGGAAAGGTAAAACGAAGGGAGAAGGGCTGCTGCTGGACAGGGGAAACAGTGAAGGGGTGCTGCTGGACAGGGGGGAATGTAAAAGGAAGGGAGAAGGGCTGCTTCTGGACAGGGGGAGCAGGGAAGAGGTGCTGCTGGACAGGGGAGGTAAAAGGAAGGGAGAAGGGCTACTGAAAGACAGGGGGAGGAAAGAGAGACAGAAAGAAAGACAGACAGCAGGAGGGAGACAGAAAGAAAGATAGAAAGCAGCCAAGGAGAAAAAAAAAAAAGAAAGACAAAGACACATATCTATTCTAGCACCTGTTAATGTAACGGGCTTAAAGACTAGTTGATGCATATTTATTTATTGACCTGGGGCACGGGAAGGATTAAGTAACTTGCATAGGGTCAACATGGATTTGAACCCACAACCTTAACATACTGAGGTTGTAGCTTTAACCACTGCACTACATGCTTCCCTCCTTGTTGTTACTGTCACAATGGCTTGGTTTCCCTATATTGATACTACTGGCTTTGAATTCACTGCACAACAATTTTTTGGTTAAGTCTTGATTCCTGAAAAGTTTTTGGTGATTATGACAGGTACCAACTTGGTATGCTCAAATATGGTTTTGGTTTTACTGCATCACGTAAGAACTATGAGAAATAGACATTTTTATGTTTACTGACAATAAAATATATAGTCAAGTTTACGTTTCGCACAAGCGACTAAATGAAACAGAATTAAAAGTGTTTTGCTCCCGAGTTTCTTTTATATTCAGTGTCTGGTGCATCACGTTGTAGCATCCAACAATAGTCGGCAAGCATTGACGGATTCCAATTGCCCTGGTATCGTTTCTCCATCGTAGCTATGTCTTGATGAAACCTTTCACCGTGCTCGTCACTCACAGCACCGAGATTTGCGGGGAAGAAGTCCAAGTGTGAATGGAGGAAATGAATCTTGAGTGACATATTGCACTTCATTCTCTTGTATGCTTTGAGAAGTTTGTCTACCAGCTGAATGTAGTTTGGGGCTCTGTAATTGCCCAGAAAATTGTCAACAACGTCTTTCAAGGCTTTCCAGCCAATTTTTTCCGGCCCAACTAACAGATCTTCAAATCGCTTGTCACTCATAACATGTCTGATCTGGGGGCCAACAAAAATACCCTCTTTGATCTTGGCATCAGTTATTCTTGGGAACATCTGTCTTAAATAACGAAAACCTTCCCCTTCCTTGTTCATTGCTTTCACAAAATTCTTCATGAGTCCCAGTTTAATGTGAAGAGGAGGCAAAAATATCTTTGTCGGGTCAACAAGCGATTCATGTGCTACATTTTTCTGTCCTGGAACTAACTTTTTACGGAGTGGCCAGTTCTTTCTAGAATAGTGCGACTCTCTGTCTCGGCTGTCCCATTCGCAGATGAAACAGCAGTACTTTGTATAGCCAAGCTGCAGTCCTAGTAACAGAGCAACGACTTTGAGGTCTCCACAGATATTCCAGTTATACCTGGTATACTGGACATACTTTAGTAACATTTCCATATTCTCATATGTTTCTTTCATATGTGCTGCATAGCCAACAGGTACTGAAGGATAAACGTTGCCATTGTGCAACAGAACAGCTTTCAGGCTTAACATTGACGAATCAATGAAAAGACGCCACTCTTCCGGGTTGTGATCACAACCAAAGACCGAGAACAATCCTTCAATGTCACAACAGAAACAGAGACTGTCGACTTGTGCAAAAAATTTGGTTATATCATGATGCCGGTCTCGAAACACAGAAATTTTCGTACCTGGTGATAGCAAACACCATTCCTGCAGTCTCGAACCTAGCAGCTCAGCTTTTGCTTTTGACAGACCCAAATCTCTGACCAAATCGTTCAATTCGGACTGTGTTATCAGATGTGGATCGCCTGATGAGGATGGTTCAAAATCCGGGTCAATGTCACTGTTAGAACCCTGCACTGCAGTTTCTTCATCTGGTTCGTCTAAGGTCCAATCCTCTGGTGGTTTCGGAACTGGAAGACTGTCATCATGTGGCATGGGTCTCATTGCTGAAGGCAGATTAGGATATTCAATTGACTTCTTGTTTTTGGCAGAGAAACCAGACACATTAGTCAAACAGAAATAACAGTCCGTCACATGGTCTTTCTGTTCTCGCCATATCATCGGAACAGCAAATGGCATCGTCTTTCGAGTACCTCTGAGCCAGGCTCTCAGACTAACAGCACATGTCGCACAGCAAATGTGAGGCGCCCATTGCTTGTCTTGATCACCTATTTTGCAGCCAAAATACAGATGATAGGCTTTCTTTACAAGGGCAGTCATCGAACGTCTCTGAGGCGTAAGTGTATATTCCCCACAGATATAGCAGAATGTGTCGCGGCTGTTACGACACCGACGAGACATATTGCCCGACACCAAAACGTCTATAGCATCAAGCTTACTTACTGTTATATTGCTACAGCTACTATACTACTATACTTTACTATACTGATACTATATACACACACGGACTATCTATATTAACCAAATGAGCAGGATCGGTGTATGGAAGCCACCATTATAGCATGGTGAGACAGCGCAAGCTCGTTCAGACCTGCCCAGACATGCCCAGGATGTCATCTTCCATAAAACAGCTTCCAACCTGGCTAGATTTTATGCATGGACATACCCAGGCGGCACAAACCGTTGTTGATAAGACACTTATGGGAGAAAAAATTGTTTGCATCCAAATATAAGAAAAAATCACGACAAAATTGAAGATTTCTCTGAAATGGTACGTGATGGGTAATTTTTGATGTAATATTCATGATCAGCACCCAAAATTCTATAAGAAACACCCAGCAGTGTTCAGGAAGCAAAA